>NC_074665.1:78882400-79102281 GCF_029448725.1 Salvelinus fontinalis
TTATACAAACGAACAAAACAAACTGACGAACGTGAAGCTATACAGACTAAGTGCTAACATGCAACATAGACATAGACAATTACCCACAATAGCCTAATGCCTATGACTGCCTTAAATATGGCTCCCAATCAGAGACAATAATAGACAGCTATCTCTGATTGAGAACCATTCAGGCAACCATAGACATACCTAGACACCTACACTAAACACAACCCCATACACTCTACCAAAAACCCCTGGACACTACAACCACCCAAGACGAGACAAATACACACAAACATCCCCCATGTCACACCCTGACCTAACTAAAATAATACAGAAAACAAAGATAACTAAGGCCAGGGCGTGACAATTTTAACCGCACATTTGTTTTTAGTGTGCATTGATTTAATAAAATCATATGTTTTCCCTCCAATACCACTTTCTATTAGTTTATAAAAAAGACCTTCGTGCCAAATTGAATCAAATGCTTTTGTAATGGCTGTCGCTTTCCTCATCCTCGGACGAGGTGAGGAGAGAAGGATCTTCGGACCAAAATGCGGAGTTAGGGAAATATGCCATCTTTATTTATAACGAAAACTGATGACACGAAACAAAACACTTTAACAAACTACAAAATAAGAAAACGACGTACACGCAACCTGAACATAAACTTACATGGACAAACGTAAACTCACGAACAGGAACGGACATCGAAACATACGAACAGCCAAACAGCTCCAAAAGTGAATACATCTAACATAACGAAGACATCACAGGAGACAATCACCCACAAACAAACAGTGAGAATGCCCTACCTAAATATGACTCTTGATTAGAGGAAAATGCAAACCACCTGCCTCTAATCAAGAGCCATACCAGGCAAACCGAAACCAACATAGAAACAGATAACATAGACTGCCCACCCAAAACACATGCCCTGACCATAAACACATAAAAACTAACATAAATAGGTCAGGACTGTTACAGTACCCCCCCCCCCCAAGGTGCGAACGCCGGGCGCACCAGCACAAAGTCCAGGGGAGGGTCCGGGTGGGCAGTTGACCACGGTGGTGGTTCCGGTTCAGGACGCTGTCCCCATACCACCATAGTCACTCCCCTCTTCTTTCTACCCCTTCTAATGCCCACCCTAACACTACCTTCCCCTAAATAAACAGCTAGCACCAGGACAAGGGGCAGCACCGGGACAAAGGGTAGCACCGGGACAAGGGGCAGCACCAGAACAAGGGGCAGCACCAGGATAAGGACCATCACTGGAATAAGGGGCAGCACCGGGACAAGGGGCAGCACCGGGACAAGGGGCAGCACCGGGACAAGGGGCAGCACCGGGACAAGGGGCAGCACCGGGACAAGGGGCAACACCGGGACAAGGGGCAACACCGGGACAAGGGGCAACACCGGGACAAGGGGCAGATCCCGGCTGAAGGACTCTGGCAGGTCCTGTTTGGACGGCTCTGGCAGGTCCATGCAGGCTGACGGCTCTCGACGCTCATGGCAGACTGACGGCTCTCTACGCTCATGGCAGGCTGACGGCTCTCGACGCTCATGGCAGGCTGACGGCTCTCGACGCTCATGGCAGGCTGACGGCTCTCGACGCTCATGGCAGGCTGACGGCTCTGGCTGCTCATGGCTCTCTGACGGCTCTGGCTGCTCATGGCTCTCTGACGGCTCTGGCTGCTCATGGCTCTCTGACGGCTCTGGCTGCTCATGGCTCTCTGACGGCTCTGGCAGATCCTGTCTGGTTGGCGGCTCTGGCAGATCCTGTCTGGTTGGCGGCTCTGGCAGATCCTGTCTGGTTGGCGGCTCTGGCAGATCCTGTCTGGCGGGCGGCTCTAGCGGCTCCTGTCTGGCTGACGGCTCTAGCGGCTCCTGTCTGGCGGATGGCTCTGTAGGCTCATGGCAGACGGGCGGCTTTGCAGGCTCATGGCAGACGGGCGGCTTTGCAGGCTCCTGGCAGACGGATGGCTCAGATGGCGCTGGGGAGACGGATGGCTCAGATGGCGCTGGGGAGACGGATGGCTCAGATGGCGCTGGGGAGACGGATGGCTCAGATGGCGCTGGGGAGACGGATGGCTCAGATGGCGCTGGGGAGACGGATGGCTCTGGCCGTATACGGCGCACTGTAGACCTGGTGCGTGGTGCCGGAACTGGAGGCACCGGGCTAATGATAAGCACCTTCCTACTAGTGGGACAGGGACAGGGCACACTGAACTCTCAAAGCGTACTCTATACCTGGTGCGTGGTACCGGCACTGGTGGCACCTGGCTGAGGGCACGCACCTCAGGACTAGTACGGGGAGAAGTGACAGTGTGTACAGGACTTAGGAGACGCACAGGTGGCTTAGTGCGTGGGGCCGGAACTGGAGGCACTGAACTGGATACACGCACTATAGGGAGAGTGCGTGGAGGAGGAACAGGGCTCTGGAAATGCACTGGTAGCCTAGTGCGTAATGTAGGCACTGTAGGTACTAGGCTGGGGCGGGGAGGTGGCGCCGGAAATACCGGACCGTGCAGGCGTACTGGCTCTCTTGAGCATTGAGCCTGCCCAACCTTACCTGGTTGAATGCTCCCGGGCGCCCTGCCAGTGCGGCGAGGTGGAATAACCCGCACCGGGCTGTGTAGGCGAACCGGGGAAACCATGCGTAAGGCAGGTGCCATGTATGCCGGCCCGAGGAGACGCACTGGAGACCAGACGCGTTGAGCCGGCCTCATGACACCTGGCTCAATGCCCAATCTAGCCCTCCCAGTGCGGGGAGGTGGAATAACCCGCACTGGGCTATGCACACGTACAGGAGACACCGTGCGCTCTACTGCGTAACACGGTGTCTGCCCGTACTCCCGCTCTCCACGGTTAGCCTGGGAAGTGGGCGCAGGTCTCCTACCTGCCCTTGGCCCACTACCCTTTATCCCCCCCCCAAGAAATTTTTGGGAGTTACTCACGGGCTTTTTCGGCTTCCGTGCAAGACGAGTCCCCTCATAATTCCGGTTACGAGCTTGATTCTCCGGCTTCCATCCACGTCTCCTAGCTGCCTCCTCATACCAGCGCCGCTCCGCCTTCGCTGCTTCCAATTCCTCCTTTGGACGGCGATATTCCCCTGGTTGAGCCCAAGGTCCTCTACCGTCCAAAATCTCCTCCCAAGTCCAAAAGTCCTTATTGCTCCGTCGATTTTTCCCATACCGCTTGGTCTCTGTATTTTGGTGGGTGATTCTGTAATGGCTGTCGCTTTCCTCATCCTCGGACGAGGTGAGGAGAGAAGGATCTTCGGACCAAAATGCGGAGTTAGGGAAATGTTACAGCTTTCTTGAAATCTACAAAACACGAGTAGATTTTGCCTTTGTTTTGGTTTACTTGTTTGTCAATTAGAGTGTGGAGGGTGTAAATGTGGTCTGTTGTACAATACTTTTTTAGAAATCCAATCTGGCTTCTGCTCAGGATGTTGTGTTTGTCAAGGAAATGATGTAGTCTGCTATTTATAATACTGCAGAGAATTTTCCCCAAGTTGCTATTAACGCAAATTCCTCTGTAATTATTTGGGTCAAATTTGTCTCCATTTTTATAGATTGGTGTGATCAATCCCTGGTTCCAAATATCGGGGAAAATACCTGCAGTGAGGATAATGTTGAAGAGTTTGAGTATAGCCAATTTGAATTTGTGGTCTGTATATTTGATAATTTCATTTAAAATACCATCAGCACCACAGGCCTTTTTGGGTTGGAGAGTGCATAGTTTTTCCAATAATTTTTCTTCTGTAATTGGGGAATCCACAGGATTATGATAGTCTTTGACTGCTAATTCTAGGATTTGTAATTTTTCTTGTATATCTTTTTGTTCTGGGCTCTTTGTTATATTGCTGTAGAGGTTTGCAAAGTGATTTCTCCACATATCCCCATTTTGGATAGCCAATTCCTCATGCTGAGATTTGTTTAATTTATTCCAATTCCCCCAGAAGTGGTTTGATTCTATGGATTCCTCAATTCCATCCAGCTGATTTCTAATGTGCTGTTCCTTTTTTGTTCTTATTTCTTTTTTGTTCTTTTGTTCTTTGTATTACCAGTGTTTCCCCATATTGAAGGTGTATATTTTTCTTGTCTAGTTCTCTGTGTTTTGATTAGATTTATTTCTCAATGACTTTCTTCGATTTTTGCAATCATTATCAAACCATTTTTCATTATCTGTTATTTTTGGTTTGCTCTTATGCTTCTTTAGATTAGCCAAGGAGGCTAATTTGTCAAATATAACATTTATGTTCCTAACGGCCAAATTTACACCTTTATTGCTGAAGGAGAATGTTAAGGCTTAAAAGTTGTCCAGGAGAGATTGTATTTTTTTGGCTACTAATTGCTTTTTGGTAAATGTCTGTACTGTTTGCACTCCATCTATAGGCCTGTTTAGTACCATGTAAATTATTGGGCCGTGATGCTTCATGGTTCTCTTCTCAGATACACTGTGATTTTACTGTGTTCTGAGAGAGGTGTTAGTGAGCTGACTGTGAAGGCTCTGAGAGACTCTGGGTTTAGGTAGGTGAGGAAGTAGTCTACAGTGCTACTGCCAAGGGATGAGCTGTAGGTGTACCTACCAAAATAGTCTCCTCTCAGCCTGCCATTGACTATGTACAGACCCAGTGTTCGACAGAGCTTCAGGAGCTGTACTCCGTTTTTGTTTTTCACTTTGTCATAGTTGTTTCTGTGGGGGTATGTGGGGTGGGAAAGGTTGTTGCTTCCTGGTAGGTGTTTATCCCCATGACTGTTAATAGTGTCTTGTTCTTCTGCTGTTCTAGCATTCAGGTCTCCACAGACCGGTACGTTGCCTTGGGCCTGAAAGTGACTATTCCCCCCCGTCTAGAATGGAGAAGCTCTCTTCGTTGAAGTAGGGTGATTCTGAGGGGGGAATGTATGTGGCACAGAGGAAGACGTTTTTATCTGTCAAGATAGCCTCCTTGTTGATTTTTAACCAGATAAAGAATTGTCCTGTTTTGATCTGTTACGGATACAAGTATTCTGTGTGTTTCCTGTGTGTTTCTTTTCTCTCCTTCTCCCCTACTCACAGGTGACAATCATCATTCCCTAATCAGTCATCAATCAGTCGCTAATCGGAAGACACCTGGTCCTTTTCTCCTACCCAATCACAGTCCCTTTCCCTTGGTTTAAACCTGTTGAGGACAGAGGGCGCTGTTTTCACTTTGGGGGAAAATCGTGCCCAATTTAAACGGCCTCGTACTCAATTCTTGCTCGTACAATATGCATATTATTATTACTATTGGATAGAAAACACTCTCTAGTTTCTAAAACCGTTTGAATTATATCTGTGAGTAAAACAGAACTCAAGTTGGAGCAAACCTCCTGACAGGAAGTGGAAAATCTGAAATCGATGCTCTGTTCTAGGGCCTGCCTATAAATGGGCTTCATATATATCAGTATACATGCACTTCATACGTCTTCCACTAGATGTCGACAGGCAGTGAGAGAAGAAATGGAGTGTATAACTTGATCTGGGGTCGAATAAAAGCTCTCGGCATGACGTGTCACCAGTTTCCTGTTTTCTGGAGAGCGCGTGAAGGGACCTGGTTTTGCCTTCTGAAATGCTGCCGTTATAGACGACTAATATCTCCGGCTTTGATTTTATTTGATACATGTGACAATATCATCGTAAAGTATGTTTTTTCAATATAGTTTTATTAGATTATTGAAATTTATTCGGGACGATAGGCGTGTTGCGTTGTGTGCCTTTGTTCAGGAAGGAGAGCTTCGCGCTACTTTGCTAGCTTTCCATGCAAATTGACTGGAGAAGAGGACATTCTAAATCCAAACAACGATTGTTCCCGACAAAGGACCCCTTGTACAACATTCTGATGAAAGATCATCAAAAGTAGAACCCATTTTATGATGCTATTTCATATATCTGTCGAACATGTGAAAAAGTCGTTTGCGCCCAGATTTTGGGTACTCTCTCGCTATACCTAAGCTGGGTGTCGTAATGAAGTTATTTTTAGAATTCTAACACGGTGATTGCATTAAGAACTAGTGTATCTATCATTTCCTATACAACATGTATTTTTTAGTAACGTTTATGTATAGTTATTTGGTCAGAATAGTTGAGTGCCATAAAAATATCCGCACATTCTGGGAAAAAGATGCCACGTTAGCACAATGTATAACCACTGATTTCAGCTCTAAATATGCACATTTTCGAAGAAAACATAAGTGTATGTATAACCTGATGTTATAGGACTGTCATCTGATGAAGCTTATCAAGGGTAGTCAAAAATTATATATATTTTGCTGGTTTATTCGCTATCGCTAACGTGCCTATTGCTATCGCTAACGTGCCTTGATGAATGAATGCGGTATTGTGGTAGGCTATTGTAGTAAGCTAATATAATGCTATATTGTGTTTTCGCTGTAAAACACTTAAAAAATCGGAAATATTGGCTGGATTCACAAGATGTTTGTCTTTAATTTGCTATACACCATCGATTTTTCAGAAATGTTTTATGATGAGTATTTAGGTATTTGACGTTGGTGTCTGTAATTACTCTGGCTGCTTCGGTCCTATTTGTGATGGTAGCTGTGATGGTAGCTGCAATGTAAAACTGATTTATACCTCAAATATGCACATTTTTCGAACAAAACATAGATTTATTGAATAACATGTTATAAGACTGTCATCTGATGAAGTTGTTTCTTGGTTAGTTTGGTTGGTTCTTGGTTAGTTAGGTTGGCTTTGTGCATGCTACCTGTGCTGTGAAAAATGTCGGTCCTTTTTTGTATTTGGTGGTGAGCTAACATAAAAATATGTGGTGTTTTCACTGTAAAACATTTTAAAAATCGGACATGTTGACTGGATTTACAAGATGTGTATCTTTCATTTGCTGTTTTGGACTTGTTAATGTGTGAAAGTTAAATAATTAAAAAAAAATCTTTTGAATTTCGCTCTCTGCATTTTCAGTGGAATGTGGGAGGCGTTCCGCTAGCGGAACGCCGGAGCCAGAAAGGTTAAAAACCCTGTCAGTTGTGTTCTCTACAGCTCAATCTCTCTGTAAATGCCATATGTCTGTAGAGCCATTGTGTGGTTTTGCATCTACATGTCACTCTGTCCCCACCTGTGAGTATTGTTTTTGGTTATGGTGTTTGATTGATGGTGGGAAAAAGGGGGTTACCAGACAGTTCGCCCATGGGCATACACTACCAGTGGGTAAACTTTGTTAAAAACACTAGTTAGAACTGGGCGGGGCACCCACTCTATTTTTGGTTAGTTAGCTGTTGGTGAAGTACGCCAGTCTAATATAGGGGTATTTTTTAATAGTTATTTCTTTCATTGGGTCCAGCTCAGACCCTTTTTCCTGCCCCACTTTACCGTGTGTTTAGAAATAAACCCTGAGTGTTTGACGGTAATTAAGTTGTCTGTGTTATTTCGTTCTCACCGTTACTTTGTCACTGTTATAATTTGCGTGAGTTGTTACGGGTCCCATTACCATCCCCCCTAGATTGTCGGGCCAAAGGGATTCGTAACATGATCAATTTCATCTAATTAATTCAGATTTATACCATATTAGCGTCCCTGCCCTGTTTGATTCCTTTTAATTTAGTGGATGGTTTGATTATCTCCCTATAACCTAGTGGACAGCCAGTGGAAACATCACCTCTGCACCATGTTTCCTGTAGTACTAAAATACCAACATCATCAATTTCTTTCAGGAAGTCTGGGTGTCTGCTCTTTAGCCCAGAAGCAGAGGACTTTAAGCATTGTAAATTCCAACATGCAACGTAATTATTTTTTTTTTTCTTTACCTTCAAAATGAGACAAACACTCACAATCCAACAAGACCTATTAAAGTAAAACTCTTATTTTGCAAATGTGATTTGTTTATCATTTAAGATATAATTCGTGTCATGCCACTTGGGTGGATGTTGTCACGTTCTGACCTTAGTTCCTTTGTTATGTCTATTTTAGTTTGGTCAGGGCGTGAGTTGGGGTGGGCATTCTATGTTTTGTTCTGTTCTATTTCTATGTGTTTGGCCTAGTATGGTTCTCAATCAGAGGCAGGTGTCAGTCGTTGTCTCTGATTGGGAGCCATATTTAGGGAGCCATATTTAGGTAGCCTGTTCATTGTTTTGTGGGTGATTTATTTTCTGTTCTGTGTTTTTGTTTCGCTGTACAGAAGTTTCCGTTTGTCGGTTTCTTGTTTATGTTCATTATTTCGTATTAAAACAATATGAACACTTACCACGCTGCGCATTGGTTTTCTTCTTCCAACCACGACAAGTGTTACAGATGTAGTGTGAGAATGGTGGAGTTCTTGTGCTCATCTTACCATGACCCTTGTGCTCATCTTACCATGACCCTCGGCCTATCACATGTGAGCATAGTAGACTCAGCATTTGTTTAATTTGGTTGGTGGGGGCTGGGCCAGTTGCTCCTCTCACAGCCTGTGTGTAACTCTGCCTGCTGGGCTGTGGGTCTGTGGTGGGGGGCAGGGGGGTAGGAGGCCTCGTCTGGGTGGCTCTGAAAGCTGGGCGGAGGTGGTCTGTGGTGGGCATTGAGGTTGGTGGTGCTGTGGCTGGTGGTTCCAGGGTGCTGGTCCGGGGTGTTGTCTCGGTGATCTCGGCGGGGTGGAGATTGCTCCGCTGTTCCTGGGTGGAGAGGTCGGGCTGCGGTTTAAAGCGATGTCCTTGAGAGTCTTGGCAAGGATGGGGACTGTCTCCCTGTACAGGTGAACATGGTCATAGAGACAGTCCAGATCGAGGGTGGGATGGTGGGCCAGGTGTACATTGGGTCGCAGGGCACAGTCCGGGGATAGGCTGGCGTTTATTCTTTGGATTGTGGCAGGGTGGAAGTCCTTCCTCTGTAGAAGGGTTGACACTATGATTCTTGAGTTGGGGAAGATTGCAGAGGCCTTCTCAATCACTCCCCATAGTGAAGTTGCCACCCTCTCCTGCTGAGCACGCAGGTCGTTGCTTCCGGTATGTATGATTATGTGGCTTGGCGACCCGAGATGGGCCTTATCAAGCAGCTCCATGGCACTCTGCGTTGTTGGGCACCACACCTTTCTCGTTTTGTGTCTAGGGAAAAGTTTATTCTCCTGAACATACTTGCCTTTTAAGTCCATTAACAGGACGACGTCTGCCAGTGTTTCTTCTGGACTGGGGGGGCAGAGGGGGGGCTGGTGGGTGTTGGAGCTGGGGTGTGGCTGGTCTGTGTCGGTGCCACTGTCAGTGGGAGGCTGTTCTGTGGGTTGGGGAGGAGGGGTGCATCAGGCAGGGCTGGGGATGTCTGGCTGGTTGAGCTGGGCTCCTCTGCTGTGTGAGGGCAGGTCATAGGGTGGTGATCTAGCTGCTCCTGCAGCCTGTCCTCTCTCTCTCAGCCTTTACCACCCAACAGTCTTTCCTCTCTGTCCCTGTCGGTTTCCTGTGCCACTGTCAGCAGAGTGGGAATTGCAGTACAGGGGTGACATTTCAAGGAGACAGATTAGGCCTCTCTCCAATTAATTTTGCTTTCCTCCCCGGTTAAATATACAATCAACCAAAGGCAAAATGTCAGTGAAACAAACGAGGAGATGGCATGCGGCTGACAATTACCTCCAAGCATCTCAGAAATGCCAATATGTTAAAGCTGGAGCAGACTGCAGGGTTCAAATACTATTAAAAACCTTTCAAATACTTTTAGCATTTGCTCTAGTCTGCCTGTAGTGCCAGATGGGTGTGGTTTGCACTTTTGTGACTATTCTGATGGTTCCATTGCACCAGGTAAGACCATGTGAACTCTGTTAAAGTATTTGAAATGGTTTTGAATAATAATTGAACCCAGGACTGGGACAAACATCACTGTTTGGTGCTGTTGGTACAATCAGGGTTGGCCTTAGAATTACACATTTGTGTTCCTTTTAAATACCACCCTGAGAAATGGGAGAAGGACAGACGGTAGACGCGGAAGAAGACAATATTTGTACAATGTGTCTAGGGAAGTTGAGACACCTGCTCCTCCAACCAACACACAGATCAAAAGCCATGTTTTTTTAAAGCATGAAAGAATAAGCCTTCGGTTCCTAATTTTTACAAATGTTGCAGCATGCAGAACAGTGCCATTTACTTTTCTATTTTAAATAAAGGCCTATTTCATCTATCAGCTGACAAGTACATTTATTTGCCCTTATCAATTAACTCAATGGATTGGTATTAATTTGCCTAGGACGCCCTTCAAAATCATGGACTACTGCCTGGGAGTTAACACTAGAACCGCCATAGGCCAACCGCCACTGATGTTTGATTTTGTAATTAAAAACAATCTGCCCCCCCAAAAAACGATGTCCTGCTCCTTCCCTGACATTTTCTAAATGTTTATGTTTAACACTGCTCATTTGTCAGAATTTTGAAAGTATTTAGAGCCTTTTCCCCATTTTTTTCACACCTATTTTTTACTTAACCTGCCAAGACAATGTGCTGTAAGACGTTGGTACCCAGCCAGGCGATAATGCATCTCTCTCTCCTCACTGAATGACAAATTGATTTAAATTAGGCCTGACTGAATGATGAGGTTGATTTACTTTATTAAACAATATTGTAATGATGAGTTTGGGTTATGCCTATTTTTCAGCAGTTCGGGCGCACGTTAATAATTTGACAGTGTCTTGATCAAATGTATGGCTCTATCCAACTTGATGAACAATGCCAGTCAGCCTGCACAGCCGTCCCATCAAACTATACCGAAACTAATTTCACACGAGTCAGCCTATAGACAAGATTAAATTGACAATCTGATGAGTGACAGTATTAGGCCTACAGTTATAAAATTGTACATGAAGAGATGGATGCATCTTTACATTTACCGATGCAGGAAAAGGATCATCACTTTATCAAATCCTCCTTCAGACTCACATGCTGGTAAAACATTTTGAATTCTATATAGTATAAGAAATTGCATATTCTGCAGTTTATATTACACTTCCCTCTCAGAGGTGCAGCTCTATTTCCAAATGTAACTTTTTCCAAGAATATCTGTGCTTCCCATTCGTTCAGCACAAGACAACTCCTGCGGCAGCATTGCTCTGGCTACTAAGCAAGATCTAGTAACATAATAAAATGTAAATTAAAATATGCTATGTATTTATTCAATTCATCCTTAAATTGTTCTTGAACTGGTGCTTTTGTTTAGGAATACAGCAAATTATTTCACCTGTGACCTGGCTGGTTCTTATAATTTTTTTGGTGTCTACTTTGTCAAAAGAGGCCAAAACAGGACTTTACCTCTATTACTAATCAAATCTACAAGTAAGGGAAACAAAAATAGGCTATAGGCCTCCATTTTTTTCTATGACTTTGTAGAATTACACAAAGCATATCCTTGACTCTAAACAAATTACTATTGTTTTATTTAATTTTTAATTGATATATTTCCACAAATATTTCTTCATGCAATTAATTCCTTATAGTAATTTATAGACTATTTATCAAGTGTTGGTGCTTGTGTTTGCTGCACCTTGCAGGTTAATATGCATCTGGGTACTTATAGGCTGAGACAATGCTAAATAGCATTAGCTGGCAATTGTGCTAGCGCTAGTTAGCAACTTCCTTCAAACTGCACTGCAGAGACATAAATATGGTATCCATGAGATCATCTGACTCTGGGGAAGTAGATCAAGGATCTCATTGCAAAACCCCCGAAGTATCCCTTTAATATGTGAACCGTTACAGTAAACTAGACTTGTCGTAAGTCACGACTTCACAGGAGAGCCGTTTGAAAGTAAAAAAAATGTATTAATCTAAATGCTTGTTTTGGCAGAAATGCCTCCTTGAACATGTGAAATTCCATGTGCCTTAAATAACAAGGGTCAAAGACAGCAACCTTTCGGCTAGCCATGATTGGCTGAGAAACATTGGCAAAAAAGCGTAATTACATTGTTGCCAGGAGCACAGTTACAGTCACCAATGCTCTGGATAACGTGAAAACTGTCACACCCTGATCTGTCTCTGCCCCCCTCCATCTTCCCATTATCCCCTGTGTATTTATAGCTGTGTTCTCTGTTTGAAGCCATTTCGTCTGGTTTGTCAAGCCAACCAGCATTTTTGTGTTAGCTCCTGCTTTCCCCCAGTCTCTCTTTTCTAATCCTCCTGGTTTTTGAGCCTTGCCTGTCCTGACCCTGCACCCACCCGCCTGACCACTCTGCCTGACCCTGAGCCTGCCTACCATCATGTACATTTGCCCCACCTCTGGATTACCAACCTCTGCCTGACCGGAGCCTGCCTGCCAGCCATCCTGTACCTTTGCCCCTGTTGCAGGTGACTGCTGTAATAAACATTGTCACTTCGACACAGTCTGTATCTGGGTCTTATCTTGATACCTGATAGAAAACAGCCTACCCAGCTCTGTTAGGGCAAGTAAAATGGTCAGAGTCTAGGTGGGGGCTGAAGCTTAAGATGTTTCTTATTGCATTGCACATGATCAGTGTGAACCAGAGTGACTTGACACAACAACAATGGGCCAAGCAAACTGTCTATACAAAACGGAAAGGACACAGTTGCAGTCTGCCGTGAAGCTTTCATCCATGTATACCATGTAAGAATCTAGTTAGTGGGGCGGCAGGTATCCTAGTGGTTAGAGCGTTGGACTAGTCACCGAAAGGTTGCAAGATCGAATCCTTAACTTCTTTGGGCTGCAAGCCCGAAGCCGGGCACAATATGTCAACAGCCACTTCAAGTGCAGGGCGCGAAATTAAAAATATATTTTTTAGAATTATTTAACTTTCACACATTAACAAGTCCAATACAGCATATGAAAGATAAACATCTTGTGAATCCAGCCAACATGTCCGATTTTTAAAATGTTTTACAGCGAAAACACCACATATATTTGTTAGCTCACCACCAAATACAAAAAAGGACAGACTTTTTTCACAGCACAGGTAGCATGCACAAAGCCAACCTAACTAACCAAGAACCAACCAAACATGTTATAAAATAAATCTATGTTTTGTTCGAAAAATGTGCATATTTGAGGTATAAATCAGTTTTACATTGCAGCTACCATCACAGCTACCGTCACAAATAGGACCGAAGCAGCCAGAGTAATTACAGACACCAACGTCAAATACCTAAATACTCATCATAAAACATTTCTGAAAAATCAATGGTGTATAGCAAATTAAAGACAAACATCTTGTGAATCCAGACAATATTTCCGATTTTTTTAAGTGTTTTACAGCAAACACAGTATAGCATTATATTAGCTTACTACAATAGCCTACCACACTACCGCATTCATTCATCGAGGCACATTAGCAATAGCAATAGGCACGTTAGCAATAGCGAATAAACCAGCAAAAGATATATAATTTTTGACTAACCTTGATAAGCTTCATCAGATGACAGTCCTATGACATCAGGTTATACATACACTTATATTTTGTTCAAAAATGTGCATATTTAGAGCTGAAATCAGTGGTTATACATTGTGCTAACGTAGCATCTTTTTCCCAGAATGTGCGGATATTTTTCTGGCACTCAACTATTCTGACCAAATAACTATACATAAACGTTACTAAAAAAAACATGTTGTATAGGAAATAATAGATACACTAGTTCTTAATGCAATCGCCGTGTTAGAATTCTAAAAATAACTTCATTACGACATCCAGCTTAGGTATAGCGAGAGAGTACCCAAAATCTGGGTGCAAACAACTATTTCACATGTTCGACAGATATATGAAATAGCATCATAAAATGGGTTCTACTTTTGACGATCTTTCATCAGAATATTGTACAAGGGGTCCTTTGTCGGGAACAATCGTTGTTTGGATTTAGAATGTCCTCTTCTCCAGTCAATTAGCACGGAAAGCTATCAGTGGCGCGAAGCTCTCCTTCCTGAACAAAGGCACACAACGCAACACGCCTAACGTCCCGAATAAATTTCAATAATCTAATAAAACTATATTGAAAAAACATACTTTAAGATGATATTGTCACATGTATCAAATAAAAGGTATCTGTCCATAGGACCACTTTAAGCCGTACACTCCACAGACCTGGGCTTTACGGAAGCGTGGCCAGAAAAAGCCATTGCTTAAAGAAAAAAATAAGCAAACACGTTTGGTGTTCGCCAAAAGGCATGTGGGAGACTTCCCAAACATATGGAAGAAGGTACTCTGGTCAGATGAGACTAAAATTTAGGTTTTTAGCCATCAAGAAAAACGCTATGTCTGGCGCAAACCCAATACCTCTCAACACCCGAGAACACCATCCCCACAATGAAGCATGGTGGTGGCAGCATCATGCTGTGGGGGATGTTTTTCAAAGGCAGAGACTGGGTTGCTGGTCAGAATTGAAGGAATGATGGATAGCGCTAAATACAGGGAAATTCTTGAGGGAATCCTGTTTCAGTCTTCCAGAGATTTGAGACTGGGACAGAGGTTCACCTTCCAGCAGGACAATTACCCTAAGCATACTGCTAAAGCAACACTTGAGTGGTTTAAAGGGAAACATTTAAATGTCTTGGAATGGCCTAGTCATATCCCAGACCTCAAAGCAATTGAGAATCTGTGGTAAGACTTAAGATTGCTGTACACCAGCGGAATCCATCCAACTTGAAAGATCTGGAGCAGTTTTGCCTTGAAGAATGGGCAAAAATTAAAGTGGCTAGATGTGCCAAGCTTATAGAGACTTATAGAGACTTGCAGCTGTAATTGCTGCAAAACGTCTCTACAAAGTATTGATTTTGGGGGGGTAAATAGTTATGCACGTTCACGTTTTCATTTTTTTTTGTCTTTGTTTCACAAAAAAATACAATTTTGCATCTTCAAAGTGGTTGGCACGTTGTGCAAATCAAATGATCATACCACACATATCTATTTTAATTCCAGGTTGTAAGGCAAAAAAATAGGAAAAATGCCAAGGGGGGTGAATACTTTCACAAGCCACTGTAAGGCTCCATGGATTGATGAGGAATTGAAAAACGATATGGTTGAAAGAGGTGGGTAAAACGGAGTGGCTAATAAGTTTGGCTGCACATCTGACAGTTTGACTTACTACAAATTGAGAAATTATGTGACTAAACTCAACAAAAAGAAGAATAAACTGTATTATGAAGCCAAGATCAATGATGTAAAGGATGATGAAAAAAATAACTGGAGTACCCTAAACGAAATTATGGGCAGAATCATTTAATCGAATCAGATGGCTTATTCATCACAAAACCATTCGATGTTGCCAATCATTTTAATGATTGGCAATGTGGGCAAACTTAGGACGGAAAAGCCAACAATGAGCCATGAGACATCGTAATCATGCATTAAAAAACTAATGATGAAAGAAAAGCATTGCACATTTACATTTTGTAAATTCGGTGTGGGAGAGGTTGAAAATTATTGTTATCAATCAATAATGACAAACCTGGCATTGACAACAAATTGAACCCCTCCCATCACAAAAAAATTATGATTTGAACCTTTACACAAGGGTTCCTCGAAGACCCTTTTCAGAGGGGTTCCTCGAGGAACCTTTTCAACTATTAAGGTTCCGCCGGAGTGGCAACCCAAAAGCTTCTACCAGGCCCCTTTACTTCTAAGAGCGCAGGTGACTGGTCAATAGTGTCTTGATCAGCTTGGACACAGGGCGCAGGAAGATGACATGAGATAGTTTTTTAATTCTATCGGAGACAGACCACAGGTGAGCAAAGCCAAATTACTTCCAGCCCTGAGCAGAGATTTCAAGCTGTTTCTGTTGGAAAGGGATTCTTCTAACGCGAACACGCTCCCAGAACAGTCCCGCTCCCACTGCCAAGTCCATCTGTTACATTCTCCATGCCATCCTCCATCTCTCCTACACACACACACACACACACACACACACACACACACACACACACACACACACACACACACACACACACACACACACACACACACACACACACACACACACACACACACACACACACACACACACACACACACACACACACACACGCAGGCAAGCACGCACACACACACACACACAAAAACCATCATGCCTGAAATAAGAAGCTGAGAGCCCCAGTTTCACGCATGCCCTCCACTGCCTACTATCAACCACACAACCACAAGCATATGGGAGGCTGCTGTCAACGTCAGGAAAAGAGGATGAAGACGCGGTGGTTGGTGGAGAGAAAACAGGTGTAGATCTGAGCAGGAACCTGTTTTAGCTAGTGGAGTGTGAAAATAGAAGGATAATGCTGTTCCAAGTCTGTTTGATCACTTCCTGTCTCCATGATGCACAGCTACCCTGGCTTCACCTCTTCTCTTTGCAAATGACCACTTTCAATAAAAGAGCTTGCTGCATCCCAAATGGCACCCTATTCTCTCTAACAGGATAAAGCTCTGCACTAAAGGGCCTTGGTAATTATATATTTATATATCTTAATATGTAAATGAAGAGTTGATGGGTCATAACAGTAATGAATGAAATGATGGAAACAATGCTAAAATCAAGGTCTTAATGCTGCAGTGAGATGTTGGACTGCCAACACACGGTAATGTTTTATCAAGGTCTTACTGCTGCAGTGAGATGGTGGACTGCCAACACACTGTAATGTTTTATCAAGGTCTTACTGCTGCAGTGAGATGGTGGACTGCCAACACACTGTAATGTTTTATCAAGGTCTTTCTGCTACAGTGAGATGGGGACTGCCAACACACTGTAATGTTTTATCAAGGTGTTACTGCTGCAGTGAGATGGTGGACTGCCAACACACTGTAATGTTTTATCAAGGTCTTTCTGCTGCAGTGAGATGTTGGACTGCCAACACACTGTAATGTTTTATCAAGGTCTTTCTGCTGCAGTGAAATGTTGGACTGCCAACACACTGTAATGTTTTATCAAGGTGTTACTGCTGCAGTGAGATGGTGGACTGCCAACACTGTAATGTTTTATCAAGGTCTTACTGCTGCAGTAAGATGGTGGACTGCCAACACTGTTATGTTTTATCAAGGTCTTACTGCTGCAGCGAAATGTTGGACTGCCAACACTTATGTTTTATCAAGGTCTTACTGCTGCAGTGAGATGGTGGACTGCCAACACTTATGTTTTATCAAGGTCTTACTGCTGCAGTGAGATGGTGGACTGCCAACACACTGTAATGTTTTATCAAGGTCTTACTGCTGCAGTGAGATGGTGGACTGCCAAAACACTGTAATGTTTTATCAAGGTCTTACTGCTGCAGTGAGATGGTGGACTTCCAACACACTCTAATGTTTTATCAAGGTCTTACTGCTGCAGTGAGATGGTGGACTGTCAACACAATGTAATGTTTTATCAAGGTCTTTCTGCTGCAGTGAGATGTTGGACTGCCAACACACTGTAATGTTTTATCAAGGTCTTACTGCTGCAGTGAGATGGTGGACTGCCAACATACTGTAATGTTTTATCAAGGTCTTACTGCTGCAGTGAGATGGTGGACTGCCAACACACTGTAATGTTTTATCAAGGTCTTAGTGCCGCAGTGAGATGGTGGATTGCCAACACACTGTAATATTTTATCAAGGTCTTACTGCTGCAGTGAGATGGTGGACTGCCAACACTGTAATGTTTTATCAAGGTCTTACTGCTGCAGTGAGATGGTGGATTGTCAACACTGTTATGTTTTATCAAGGTCTTTTAGCTGCAGTGAGATGGTGGACTGCCAACACACTGTAATGTTTTGTCAAGGTCTTACTGCTGCAGTGAGATGGTGGACTGTCAACACTGTTGTGTTTTATCAAGGTCTTAGTGCTGCAGTGAGATGGTGGACTTCCAACACACTGTAATGTTTTATCAAGGTCTTACTGCTGCAGTGAGATGGTGGACTGTCAACACTGTTATGTTTTTTCAAGGTCTTACTGCTGCAGTGAGATGGTGGACTTCCAACACTGTAATGTTTTATCAAGGTCTTACTGCTGCAGTGAGATGGTGGACTGCCAACACTGTTATGTTTTATCAAGGTCTTTCTGCTGCAGTGAGATGTTGGACTGCCAACACACTGTAATGTTTTATCAAGGTCTTACTGCTGCAGTGAGATGGTGGACTGCCAACACACTGTAATTTTTTATCAAGGTATTACTGCTGCAGTGAGATGGTGGACTGCCAACACACTGTAATGTTTTATCAAGGTCTTACTGCTGCTGTGAGATGGTGGACTGCCAACACACTGTAATGTTTTATCAAGGTCTTTCTGCAGCAGCGAAATGTTGGACTGCCAACACACTGTAATGTTTTATCAAGGTCTTTCTGCTGCAGTGAGATGGTGGATTGCCAACACACTGTAATGTTTAATCAAGGTCTTTCTGCTGCAGTGAGATGGTGGACTGCCAACACACTTTATTGTTTTATCAAGGTCTTACTGCTGCAGTGAAATGTTGGACTGCCAACACACTGTAATGTTTTATCAAGGTATTACTGCTGCAGTGAGATGGTGGACTGCCAACACACTGTAATGTTTTATCAAGGTCTTACTGCTGCAGTGAGATGGTGGACTGCCAACACACTGTAATGTTTTATCAAGGTATTTATGCTGCAGTGAGATGGTGGACTTCCAACACACTGTAATGTTTTATCAAGGTCTTACTGCTGCAGTGAGATGGTGGACTGCCAACACACTGTAATGTTTTATCAAGGTCTTTCTGCTGCAGTGAGATGGTGGACTGCCAACACACTGTAATGTTTTATCAAGGTCTTACTGCTGCAGTGAGATGGTGGACTGCCAACACAGTGTAATGTTTTATCAAGGTATTTTTGCTGCAGTGAGATGGTGGACTGCCAACACACTGTAATGTTTTATCAAGGTCTTACTGCTGCAGTGAGATGGTGGACTGCCAACACACTGTAATGTTTTATAAAGGTCTTAGTGCTGCAGTGAGATGGTGGACTGTCAACACACTGTAATGTTTTATCAAGGTCTTAGTGCTGCAGTGAGATGGTGGACTTCCAACACACTGTAATGTTTTATCAAGGTCTTAGTGCTGCAGGGAGATGGTGGACTGCCAACACACTGTAATGTTTTATCAAGGTCTTACTGCTGCAGTGAGATGGTGGACTTCCAACACACTGTAATGTTTTATCAAGGTCTTTCTGCTGCAGCGAAATGTTGGACTGCCAACACACTGTAATGTCTTATCAAGGTCTTTTTGCTGCAGTGAGATGGCGGATCACCAACACTGTTATGTTTTATCAAGGTCTTACTGCTGCAGTGAGATGGTGGACTGCCAACACACTGTCATGTTTTATCAAGGTCTTACTGCTGCAGTGAGATGGTGGACTGTCAACACTGTTATGTTTTATCAAGGTCTTAATGCTGCAGTGAGATGGTGGACTGCCAACACACTGTAATGTTTTATCAAGGTATTTCTGCTGCAGTGAGATGGTGGACTTCCAACACACTGTAATGTTTTATCAAGGTCTTACTGCTGCAGTGAGATGGTGGACTGCCAACACACTGTAATGTTTTATCAAGGTCTTTCTGCTGCAGTGAGATTGTGGACTGCCAACACACTGTAATGTTTTATCAAGGTATTTCTGCTGCAGTGAGATGGTGGACTTCCAACACACTGTAATGTTTTATCAAGGTCTTTCTGCTGCAGTGAGATGGTGGACTGCCAACACTGTTATGTTTTATCAAGGTCTTACTGCTGCAGTGAGATGGTGGACTGCCAACACACTGTAATGTTTTATCAAGGTCTTTCTGCAGCAGCGAAATGTTGGACTGCCAACACACTGTAATGTTTTATCAAGGTCTTTCTGCTGCAGTGAGATGGGGGATTGCCAACACACTGTAATGTTTAATCAAGGTCTTTCTGCTGCAGTGAGATGGTGGACTGCCAACACACTTTATTGTTTTATCAAGGTCTTACTGCTGCAGTGAAATGTTGGACTGCCAACACACTGTAATGTTTTATCAAGGTATTACTGCTGCAGTGAGATGGTGGACTGCCAACACACTGTAATGTTTTATCAAGGTCTTACTGCTGCAGTGAGATGGTGGACTGCCAACACACTGTAATGTTTTATCAAGGTATTTATGCTGCAGTGAGATGGTGGACTTCCAACACACTGTAATGTTTTATCAAGGTCTTACTGCTGCAGTGAGATGGTGGACTGCCAACACACTGTAATGTTTTATCAAGGTCTTTCTGCTGCAGTGAGATGGTGGACTGCCAACACACTGTAATGTTTTATCAAGGTCTTACTGCTGCAGTGAGATGGTGGACTGCCAACACAGTGTAATGTTTTATCAAGGTATTTTTGCGGCAGTGAGATGGTGGACTGCCAACACACTGTAATGTTTTATCAAGGTCTTACTGCTGCAGTGAGATGGTGGACTGCCAACACACTGTAATGTTTTATAAAGGTCTTAGTGCTGCAGTGAGATGGTGGACTGTCAACACACTGTAATGTTTTATCAAGGTCTTAGTGCTGCAGTGAGATGGTGGACTTCCAACACACTGTAATGTTTTATCAAGGTCTTAGTGCTGCAGGGAGATGGTGGACTGCCAACACACTGTAATGTTTTATCAAGGTCTTACTGCTGCAGTGAGATGGTGGACTTCCAACAAACTGTAATGTTTTATCAAGGTCTTTCTGCTGCAGCGAAATGTTGGACTGCCAACACACTGTAATGTTTTATCAATGTCTTTCTGCTGCTGTGAGATGGTGGACTTCCAACACTGTAATGTCTTATCAAGGTCTTTTTGCTGCAGTGAGATGGCGGATCACCAACACTGTAATGTTTTATCAAGGTCTTACTGCTGCAGTGAGATGGTGGACTGCCAACACACTGTCATGTTTTATCAAGGTCTTACTGCTGCAGTGAGATGGTGGACTGTCAACACTGTTATGTTTTATCAAGGTCTTAATGCTGCAGTGAGATGGTGGACTGCCAACACACTGTAATGTTTTATCAAGGTATTTCTGCTGCAGTGAGATGGTGGACTTCCAACACACTGTAATGTTTTATCAAGGTCTTACTGCTGCAGTGAGATGGTGGACTGCCAACACACTGTAATGTTTTATCAAGGTCTTTCTGCTGCAGTGAGATCGTGGACTGCCAACACACTGTAATGTTTTATCAAGGTCTTACTGCTGCAGTGAGATGGTGGACTGCCAACACACTGTAATGTTTTATCAAGGTATTTTTGCTGCAGTGAGATGGTGGACTGCCAACACACTGTAATGTTTTATCAAGGTCTTAGTGCTGCAGTGAGATGGTGGACTTCCAACACACTGTAATGTTTTATCAAGGTCTTAGTGCTGCAGGGAGATGGTGGACTTCCAACACACTGTCATGTTTTATCAAGGTCTTACTGCTGAAGTGAGATGGTGGACTTCCAACACACTGTAATGTTTTATCAAGGTCTTAGTGCTGCAGGGAGATGGTGGACTGCCAACACACTGTAATGTTTTATCAAGGTCTTACTGCAGCAGTGAGATGGTGGACTTCCAACACACTGTAATGTTTTATCAAGGTCTTACTGCTGCAGTGAGATGGTGGACTTCCAACACACTGTAATGTTTTATCAAGGTCTTACTGCTGCAGTGAGATGGTGGACTGCCAACACACTGTAATGTTTTATCAAGGTCTTACTGTTGCAGTGAGATGGTGGACTGCCAACACACTGTAATGTTTTATCAAGGTCTTTCTGCTGCAGTGAGATGGTGGACTTCCAACACTGTAATGTTTTATCAAGGTCTTTTTGCTGCAGTGAGATGGTGGACTGCCAACACACTGTAATGTTTTATCAAGGTCTTTTTGCTGCAGTGAGATGGCGGATCACCAACACTGTTATGTTTTATCAAGGTCTTACTGCTGAAGGGAGATGGTTGACTCCCAACACACTAATGCTTTATCAAGGTTATGCCGCTGCAGCAAGATGGTGGACTGTCAACACACTAATGTTTAATCAAGGTCTTTTTGCTGCAGTGAGATGGTGGACTGCCAACACACTGTAATGTTTTATCAAGGTCTTAGTGCTGCAGGCAGATGTTGGACTGCCAACACACTAATGTTTTATCAAGGTCTTACTGCTGAAGGGAGATGGTTGACTCCCAACACACTAATGCTTTATCAAGGTTATGCCGCTGCAGCAAGATGGTGGACTGTCAACACACTAATGTTTAATCAAGGTATTTTTGCTGCAGTGAGATGGTGGACTGCCAACACACTGTAATGTTTTATCAAGGTCTTACTGCTGCAGTGAGATATTGGACTGCCAACACACTGTAATGTTTTATCAAGGTCTTACTGCTGCAGTGAGATGGTGGACTGCCAACACACTGTAATGTTTTATCAAGGTCTTACTGCTGCAGTGAGATGGTGGAATGCCAACACACTGTAATGTTTTATCAAGGTCTTACTGCTGCAGTGAGATGGTGGACTTCCAACACACTTATGTTTTATCAAGGTCTTTTTGCTGCAGTGAGATGGTGGACTGCCAACACACTGTAATGTTTTATCAAGGTCTTTTTGCTGCAGTGAGATGGTGGACTGCCAACACACTGTAATGTTTTATCAAGGTCTTACTGCTGCAGTGAGATGGTGGACTTCCAACACACTGTAATGTTTTATCAAGGTCCTACTGCTGCAGGGAGATGGTGGACTGCTAACATACCATCATGTTTTAACCTGTTGGGGATGGGGGCGCTGTTTAGACTATTTATGCTAATTTGGCTAATTTTTTAAACGGCTTCCCACAAAATCCTTGATCGTACAATATGCATATTATTATTATTATTGGATAGAAAACAGTCTATAGTTTCTATAGGAGTTGAAATTTTGTCTCTAAGTGGAACAGAGCCCATTCTACAGCAATTTCCCTGACATGGAGTCAGATTTGAGAAATGTTGGCCACTCTTCTGAAGTCAGTTAAAAGGGCACTGTCATTGCTATGCCTATACGGACACTTCTTACGTCTTCCCCTGGATGCCTTTACGTGATGACGATTCCAATGGGGTCGATTGCGCGTTC
This sequence comes from Salvelinus fontinalis, assembly GCF_029448725.1. Taxonomy (NCBI): domain Eukaryota; kingdom Metazoa; phylum Chordata; class Actinopteri; order Salmoniformes; family Salmonidae; genus Salvelinus; species Salvelinus fontinalis. The sequence goes on from NC_074665.1 coordinate 78,905,357, forward strand.
ACAGGCCCTACAAATGAAAAAACCCTGAAGCTAGTCATTCTTTTGGAGCTGCGTCATGAGCCTAGAGGACACCGGCGCGCACCTGTTCCAAGCGTTAGTTTAGCCTGTTATATTTCTCCGGTCATCTTTTCACTCGTTATAGGAGTTAAAAACATCATAAGGTAGTTAATTTAAAGCGTTTTATAGCAATTTATATCCGTTTAGTGCGATTTTGGGACATTTATTTTTGCAACGATGTGAAAAGTTGGGCACGCTTTTCAGTTCATCCCGAACGCAGTTGACATTTCCACATGGCAAGAGGACAGCTTTCCACCAAAAGACGATTTCTCCCAAGAAAGGATCCTTTGCCCAAGATACTGATGGAAGAACAGCTCAAGGTAGGACATTTTTATTATGATAAATCGTGTTTCTGTCGAAACATTTTAGTGGCTTAGGACGCCATGTTTTTTGACGTAGCTTCGCTTGGCGCAAACTGTATTGAAAAGTAAGGATAAATTAAAAAATGTAATAACGCAATTGTATTAAGAATTAAATTGTCTATCAATCCCTGTCCACCCTATATTTTTTAGTCACGTTTATGAGTATTTATGTATAAGAGTAGATCACTGTCTAAGTGGCGCAAGGACTTTTTCTTTACCAGCTTGTCTACATTTCACATTGTCTAACCATGATTTTGGTGGCTAAATATAAACATTTTCGATCAAACTGTATATGCATGTTGTAATGTGATGTTACAGGAGTGTCATCGGAAGAATTCTGAGAAGGTTAGTGAAAAAATTAATATCTTTTGGCGATGTTGACTTTTATCGCTCACTTTGGCTAGAATCAATGCTGGGCTGCTAATTGCTATGTGCTAAGCTAATATAACGATTTATTGTGTTTTCGCTGTAAGACACTTAGAAAATCTGAAATATTGTCTGTATTCACAGGATCTGTGTCTTTCGATTCGTGTATGCTGTGTATTTTTACGAAATGTTTGATGATTAGTAGTTAGGTAAACACGTTGCTCATTGTAATTATTCTAGTCCATTTGTGACGGTGGGTGCAATTGTAAACTATGCCATCTACCTGAAATATGCACTTTTTTCTAACAAAACCTATCCCATACAATAAATATGTTATCAGACTGTCATCTAATGAGTTTTTTTGTTGGTTAGGGGCTATAAATATCTTAGTTTAGCCGAATTGGTGATGGCTACTGGTGTTGGTGGACAAATAAAAGATGGTGGATTATGCTAATGTGTTTTTAGGTAATAGATGTACATCTTTACATATTGTGTCTTCCCTGTAAAACATTTTAAAAATCGGAAATGTTGACTGGATTCACAAGATCTGTGTCTTTCATTAGCTGTATTGGACTTTAATGTGTGAAAGTTAAATATTTAAAAAAAAATTTTTTTTTGAATTTCGCGGCACTGGTTTTTCAGTGGGGGGGGGGGGTGTGCCGCTAGCGCCACGCTGATCCTAGACAGGTTAACCTCTTTACGCTAGGGGTCAGATTTCTTCTTCTCTTTTTTTTAACCTGTTTGGGGTGCAAGCCCGACCTCGGACCGAAAATGACAACAGCTGCAGAGCGCGAAATTCAAAATCTATTTTTTAAAAATATTTAACTTTTACACATTAACAAGTCCAATACAGCATTTGAAAGATAAACATCTTGTCAATCCAGCCAACATGTCCGATTTTTTAAATGTTTTACAGAGAAAACACCACATATATTTATGTTAGCTCACCACCAAATACAAAAGTGGACAGACACGTATGAATTATGATTATGAAGTATGAATTATGATTGAAGTAGCATGCACAACCAACCGAAATAAACTAAAACCAACCTAAAGAGCCCAGAAAAAACGACCTCAGATGACAGTCATATAACATGTTACACAATAAATCTATGTTTTGTTCATAAAAAGTGCATATTTTAGCTATAAATCAGTTTTACATTGATGCTACCCAAAAATGCTAATACATAGCTACAGTCTGAATCCAGCCGGGAGTAGCCAGAGAAAATACATACACCAACGTCGGCTACTAATTACACCTCATAAAACATTTCAGAAAAACATATGGTGGATAACTAATGAAAGACAGATATCTTGTGAATACAGACAACATTTCCGATTTTTGAAGTGTTTTACAGCGAAAACACAATATATCGTTATATTAGCTAACATCATAAGCTAGCATAAGGCAGCATTGATTCTAGTCAAGCGCTAGCCTAGCATAGTTAGCAGCGTTAGCATTCAACAGTTCGACATATATATGAAAAAGCATCCCAAATTGGGTCTTATCTTTCTTGGTACTCCATCAGAATGTTGTAACGGGGTCCAATGTCCAGTAGAGTCTTTAGTTGGGTTCCAGAACGAAAGATTTCCCTCTTTGGTTAGCTAGCACGGTAGCATTGCTGCGCCAGAAAGCGTTTCTTCAAAAAATTCTTCCGTCGTTTCACATCTAAAGTCCAGAATAAATTGCAATAATATAATTAAAGTATATTGAAAAAACAACCTTTAGGATGATTTTGTGACATGTAGCAAATAATATCGTAGTCAGGCATCATATTCAAAGTTATCTACCTTGTTCCAGAAGCCGAGATCAAATTATCCTTCGCGCCCGGATTTTTATTTTAACTGCGCATGTCTCACAAGAAGTTCTGTTATTCAGTCCAGGGACGAGATATTCGACCCCTTTCAATTCTCACTTCCGCATTACAGTCTGACGTACACCTCTGACGTGTCCCTATTGTCCCAAGTCAAATGGCCTTTTATAGAGAAGGTCTTAAAGAGACACATCGCATTTTGGGAAACTCAATTCGGCTGGGAAAATGGCTGTAAAAATATTTCTGTTCGACTTAGAGAAACAATTCAAACCTTTTTAGAAACTACAGACTGTTATCTATCCAACAGTAGTAAATATATGCATATTGGAAAATAAAAAGTTTCTTAGGAGGCCGTTTGAAAATGTGCACACATTTTCCAGTTTTTTCAATATTCAGCGTGCAGCCAGAACAGGTTAATAACGTTCCCAAAGGTAAACTGACTTTTTCTCAGGTCCAGATTGTAGAATATGCATATATTTTTATTAGGTTGACAACACTCCAAAGTTTCCAAAACTGTCAAAATTTGTCTGTGAGTACAACAAAACTGATTCTGCAGGCAAAAACCTGAAACAATCTAACCCTGAAGTGATTATTATTATTATTTTTAAATCTCTGTTTCCTGGCCCGTCTTTCTTCCATTTAAAGGGGTATCAACCAGATTCCTTTTCCAATGGCTTCCTCAGGCTGTGACCAGGCTTTAGACATAGTTTCAGGCTTTTATTTTGAAAAATTAGCAAGATTTTTCAAAACTAGTCAGATGTCCTCTGATTAGTTCCTGCGTGCGAGAGGGGTAGCTCTCCATTTTCTTTCTCTCTTTTATTGAATAGGTTACGGTCCGGTTGAAATATTATCGATTATGTTTGTTAAAAACAACCTGAGGGTTGATTATAAAAAACATTTGACATGTTTCTACGAACATTACGGATACTTTTGGAACTTTCGTCGAACGGAACGAGGCTTTGGTTTTCTGAACATAACGCGCAAACCAAATGGCGTTGTTTTGTTATAAAAGTAATATTTATCGAACAAAAATAACATTTGTTGTGTAACTGGGAGTCTCGTGAGTGCAAACATCCGAAGATTATCAAAGGTAAGCGATTCATTTTATTGCTTTTCTGACTTTCGTGACCATGCTAATTTGGGGCTAGCTGTTCTAGCATTGATTGATACACTCACAAAAGCTTGGATTGCTTTCGCTGTAAAGTATATTTTCAAAATCTGACACGATAGGTGGATTAACAACAAGCTAAGCTGTGTTTTGGTATATTTCACTTGTGATTCTATGATTATAAATATTTTAGTAATATTTTGCTCCCGGCAATTCAGCGGTTGTTTAGGAAAATGATCCCGTAAAAGTGATCCGTAACGCAGAGAAGTTAATAACAACATCCCAGTGTCAGGTATGTTATAGGGATTTCTACTAAATTGATGATGTCAATTGCCTTGAATCCTTCTTGTGGCCTCTCTCTGTATTTTTGTCTCTGAGCCTGTCCAGCTATCTCTCATGTTCTTTCGCTCGTGTTCTCTCTCTCTCTCTCTCTCTCTCTCTCTCTCTCTCTCTCTCTCTCTCCCTATCTTTCTATCTCTTTCTCTTTCTCTGTTTATCTCTTATTATCCCTACAATACAATGTCATTATCTATAAATACACACATACACACGCCTTTTCACACGTCGATAAATACAAAGTAACTCAACCCAGTATTCTTTCTGATGGGCCTGGCTCTCAGGGGCAGAGGGAGGCTATGACATAAAATGTTATTTTATAAATGTTTCCTTCATGGGATGACATTGTAAATCAAAGGACAAGGCATCTTGGAAGGACAAAGGATCTATTCCCTATATAGGATACCATATAGCGCTATGGGCCAAGGTCAAAAGTAATACACTTACAAAAGTAATACACTGGTCTGTTCTGTGTGTGGAGACTAGACAGCATTCACATTCACCCAGGGACTCTATCCGAATTGGAAAGACACACTTCAGCTTCCTCTCATCTCTGGCTTGCCATGGAAACCTGGAGCGTAGCATGATGGATACCTGAAGCGTAGCATGATGGATACCTGGAGCGTAGCATGATGGATACCTGGAGCGTAGCATGATGGATACCTGGAGCGTAGCATGATGGATACCTGAAGCGTAGCATGATGGATACCTGAAGCGTAGCATAAATGGATACCTGAAGCATAGCATGATGGATACATGAAGCGCAGCATGGTGGATACCTGAAGCGTAGCATGATGGATACCTGGAGTGTAGCATGATGGATACCTGGAGTGTAGCATAATGGATACCTGAAGCGTAGCATGATGGATACCTGGAGAGTAGCATGATGGATACCTGGAGCAATAAATGATGGATACCTGGAGCGTAGAATGACGGATACCTGGAGCGTAGCATGATGGATACCTGGAGCGTAGCTTGATGTATACCTGGGGCGTAGCATGATGGATACCTGAAGCGTAGCATGATGGATACCTGGAGCGTAGCATGATGGATACCTGGAGAAATACATGATGGATACCTGGAGCGTAGAATGACAGATACCTGGGGCGTAGCATGATGGATACCTGGAGAAATACATGATGGATACCTGGAGAAAAACATGATGGATACCTGGAGTGTAGAATGACGGATACCTGGGGCGTAGCATGATGGATACCTGAAGCGTAGCATGATGGATACCTGGAGCGTAGCATGATGGATACCTGGAGAAATACATGATGGATACCTGGAGTGTAGCATGATGGATACCTGGAGCGTAGAATGACGGATACCTGAAGCGTAGAATGACGGATACCTGAAGCGTAGCATGATGGATACCTGAAGCGTAGCATGACGGATACCTGGAGCGTAGCATGATGGATACCTGGAGCGTAGCATGATGGATACCTGGAGCGTAGCATGATGGATACCTTGAGTGTAGCATGATGGATACCTGGAGCGTAGAATGACGGATACCTGGAGCGTAGCATGATGGATACCTGGAGAAATGCATGATGGATACCTGGAGCGTAGAATGACGGATACCTGGAGCGTAGCATGACGGATACCTGGAGCGTAGCATGATGGATACCTGGAGCGTAGCATGATGGATACCTGGAGAGTAGCATGATGGATACCTGGAGCGTAGCGTGATGGATAACTGGAGTGTAGCGTGATGGATACCTGGAGCGTAGAATGACGGATACCTGGAGCGTAGCATGATGGATACCTGGAGAAATACATGATGGATAACTTGAGAGTAGAATGACGGATACCTGGAGCGTAGAATGACGGATACCTGGAGGGTAGCATGATGGATACCTGGAGCATAGCATGATGGATACCTGGAGCGTAGCATGATGGATACCTGGAGCGTAGCGTGATGGATACCTGGAGTGTAGCATGATGCATACCTGGAGTGTAGCATCTTGGATACCTGGAGCTTAGAATGATGGATACCTGGAGCGTAGCATGACGGATACCTGGAGCGTAGCATCACGGATACCTGGAGCGTAGCATGACGGATACCTGGAGTGGAGCTTGATGAATACCTGGAGCGTAGTATGACGGATACTTGGAGCGTAGCATGACGGATACCTGGAGCGTAGCATGATGGATACCTGGAGCGTAGCATGACGGATACCTGGAGCGTAGCATGATGGATACCTGGAGTGTAGCTTGATAAATACCTGGAGCGTAGCATGATGGATACCTGGAGTGTAGCATGATGGATACCTGGAGTGTAGCATGACGGATACATAGAGCGTAGAATGACGGATACCTGGAGCGTAGCATGACGGATACCTGGAGTGTAGCATGATGGATACCTGGAGTGTAGCTTGATGGATACCTGGAGAAATACATGATGGATACCTGGAGTGTAGCATGATGGATACCTGGAGTGTAGCATGATGGATACCTGGAGTGTAGCATGACGGATACATAGAGCGTAGAATGACGGATACCTGGAGCGTAGCGTGACGGATACCTGGAGTGTAGCATGATGGATACCTGGAGCGTAGCATGATGGATACCTGGAGAAATACATGATGGATACCTGGAGTGTAGCATGATGGATACCTGGAGCGTAGAATGACGGATACCTGAAGCATAGAATGACCGATACCTGAAGCGTAGCATGACGGATACCTGAAGCGTAGCATGACGGATACCTGGAGCGTAGCATGATGGATACCTGGAGCGTAGCATGATGGATACCTGGAGCGTAGCATGATGGATACCTTGAGTGTAGCATGATGGATACCTGGAGCGTAGAATGACGGATACCTGGAGCGTAGCATGATGGATACCTGGAGAAATGCATGATGGATACCTGGAGCGTAGAATGACGGATACCTGGAGCGTAGCGTGATGGATAACTGGAGTGTAGCGTGATGGATACCTGGAGCGTAGAATGACGGATACCTGGAGCGTTGCATGATGGATACCTGGAGAAATACATGATGGATAACTTGAGAGTAGAATGACGGATACTTGGAGCGTAGAATGACGGATACCTGGAGCGTAGCATGATGGATACCTGGAGCGTAGAATGACGGATACCTGGAGCGTAGCATGATGGATACCTGGAGAAATGCATGATGGATACCTGGAGAGTAGAATGACGGATACCTGGAGCGTAGAATGACGGATACCTGGAGCGTAGCATGATGGATACCTGGAGCGTAGCATGATGGATACCTGGAGAGTAGCATGATGGATACCCGGAGCGTAGCGTGATGGATACCTGGAGTGTAGCAAGTTGGATACCTGGAGTGTAGCATGATGGATACCTGGAGTGTAGCATGACGGATACATAGAGCGTAGAATGACGGATACCTGGAGCGTAGCATGACGGATACCTGGAGTGTAGCATGATGGATACCTGGAGTGTAGCTTGATAAATACCTGGAGCGTAGCATGATGGATACCTGGAGTGTAGCATGATGGATACCTGGAGTGTAGCATGACGGATACATAGAGCGTAGAATGACGGATACCTGGAGCGTAGAATGATGGATACCTGGAGAAATGCATGATGGATACCTGGAGCGTAGAATGACGGATACCTGGAGCGTAGAATGATGGATACCTGGAGCGTAGCATGATGAATACCTGGAGCGTAGCATGATGGATACCTGGAGCGTAGCATGACGAATACCTGGAGCGTAGCATGATGGATACCCGGAGCGTAGCGTGATGGATACCTGGAGTGTAGCAAGTTGGATACCTGGAGCTTAGAATGATGGATACCTGGAGCGTAGCATAATGGATACCTGGAGCGTAGAATGACGGATACCTGGAGCGTAGCATGATGGATACCTGGAGCGTAGCATGATGGATACCTGGAGCGTAGAATGACGGATACCTGGATCATAGCATGATGGATACTTGGAGTGTAGCATGACGGATACCTGGAGCGTAGAATGACGGATACCTGGAGCGTAGCATGATGGATACCTGGAGAAATGCATGATGGATACCTGGAGAAATGCATGATGGATACCTGGAGCGTAGAATGACGGATACCTGGAGCGTAGAATGACGGATACCTGGAGCTTAGAATGACGGATACCTGGAGCGTAGCAGGATGGATACCTGGAGCGTGGATTGCCGGATACCTGGAGCGTAGCATGACGGATACCTGGAGCGTAGCATGACTGATACCTGGAGCGTAGCATGACGGATACCTGGAGCGTATCATGACGGATACCTGGAGCGTAGCATGACGGATACCTGGGGCGTAGCATGATGGATACCTGGAGTGTAGCTTGATGGATACCTGGAGCGTAGCATGATGGATACCTGGAGTGTAGCATGATGGATACCTGGAGTGTAGCATGATGGATACCTGGAGCGTAGCATGATGGATACCTGGAGAGTAGCGTGATGGATACCCGGAGCGTAGCGTGATGGATACCTGGAGTGTAGCAAGTTTGATACCTGGAGCTTAGAATGATGGATACCTGGAGAGTAGAATGACGGATACCTGGAGCGTAGAATGACGGATACCTGGAGCGTAGCATGATGGATACCTGGAGCGTAGCATGATGGATACCTGGAGAGTAGCGTGATGGATACCCGGAGCGTAGCGTGATGGATACCTGGAGTGTAGCAAGTTTGATACCTGGAGCTTAGAATGATGGATACCTGGAGCGTAGCATAATGGATACCTGGAGCGTAGAATGACGGATACCTGGAGCGTAGCATGATGGATACCTGGAGCGTAGCATGATGGATACCTGGAGCGTAGAATGACGGATACCTGGATCGTAGCATGATGGATACTTGGAGTGTAGCATGACGGATACCTGGAGCGTAGAATGACGGATACCTGGAGCGTAGAATGACGGATACCTGGAGCGTAGCATGATGGATACCTGGATCGTTGCATGATGGATACCTGGAGTGTTGCATGATGGATCCCTGGAGCGTAGCAGGATGGATACCTGGAGCGTGGAATGCCGGATACCTGGAGCGTAGCATGACGGATACCTGGAGTGTAGCATGACTGATACCCGGAGCGTAGCATGACGGATACCTGGAGCGTAGCATGACGGATACCTGGAGCGTAGCATGACGGATACCTGGAGCGTAGCATGACGGATACCTGGAGCGTAGCATGATGGATACATGGAGTGTAGCTTGATGGATACCTGGAGCGTAGCATGATGGATGCCTGGAGTTTAGCATTATGGATACCTGGAGTGTAGCATGATGGATACCTGGAGTGTAGCATGACGGATACCTGGAGCGTAGAATGACGGATACCTGGAGCGTAGCATGATGGATACCTGGAGCGTAGAATGACAGATACCTGGAGCGTAGCATGATGGATACCTGGAGAAATGCATGATGGATACCTGGAGAGTAGAATGACGGATACCTGGAGCGTAGCATGATGGATACCTGGAGAGTAGCGTGATGGATACCTGGAGTGTAGCGTGATGGATACCTGGAGTGTAGCGTGATGGATACCTGGAGTGTAGCGTGATGGATACCTGGAGATTAGAATGATGGATACCTGGAGCGTAGCATGATCAATACCTGGAGCGTAGAATGACGGATACCTGGATCGTAGCATGATGGATACTTGGAGTGTAGCATGACGGATACCTGGAGCGTAGAATGACGGATACCTGGAGCGTAGCATGAAGGATACCTGGAGAAATGCATGATGGATACCTGGAGAAATGCATGATGGATACCTGGAGCGTAGAATGACGGATACCTGGAGCGTAGAATGACGGATACCTGGAGCGTAGCATTATGGATACCTGGAGAAATACAAGATGGATACCTGGAGCGTAGAATGACGGATACCTGGATCTTAGAATGACGGATACCTGGAGCGTAGCTAGTTGGATACCTGGAGCGTTGCATGATGGATACCTGGAGCGTTGCATGATGGATCCCTGGAGCGTTGCATGATCGATCCCTGGAGCGTGGAATGCCGGATACCTGGAGCGTAGCATGACGGATACCTGGAGCGTAGCATGACTGATACCTGGAGCGTAGCAAGACTGATACCTGGAGCGTAGCATGACGGATACCTGGAGTGTAGCATGACGGATACCTGGAGCTTAGAATGATGGATACCTGGAGCGTAGAATGATGGATACCTGGAGAAATACATGATGGATACCTGGAGCGTAGAATGACGGATACCTGGAGCGTAGAATGACGGATACCTGGAGCGTAGCATGATGGATACCTGGAGCGTAGCATGATGGATACCTGGAGAGTAGCATGATGGATACCTGGAACGTAGCGTGATGGATACCTGGAGTGTAGCGTGATGGATAACTGGAGTGTAGCATGATGGATACCTGGAGTGTAGCATGTTGGATACCTGGAGCTTAGATAGATGGATACCTGGATCGTAGCATGATGGATATCTTGAGTGTAGCATGACGGATACCTGGAGCGTAGAATGATGGATACCTGGAGCGTAGCATGATGGATACCTGGAGAAATGCATGATGGATACCTGGAGCGTAGAATGACGGATACCTGGAGCGTGGCATGACGGATACCTGGAGCGTAGCATGACGGATACCTGGAGCGTAGAATGACGGATACCTGGAGCGTAGCATGATGGATACCTGGAGCGTAGCATGAAGGATACCTGGAGCGTAGCATGAAGGATACCTGGAGTGTAGCTTGATGAATACCATGAGCGTAGCATGACGGATACCTGGAGCGTAGAATGACAGATACCTGGAGCGTAGCATGACGGATACCTGGAGCGTAGCATGATGGATACCTGGAGCGTAGCATGACGAATACCTGGAGCGTAGCATGATGGATACCCGGAGCGTAGCGTGATGGATACCTGGAGTGTAGCAAGTTGGATACCTGGAGCTTAGAATGATGGATACCTGGAGCGTAGCATGATCAATACCTGGAGCGTAGAATGACGGATACCTGGAGCGTAGCATGATCGATACCTGGAGCGTAGAATGACGGATACCTGGATCGTACCATGATGGATACTTGGAGTGTAGCATGACGGATACCTGGAGCGTAGAATGACGGATACCTGGAGCGTAGCATGATGGATACCTGGAGAAATGCATGATGGATACCTGGAGAAATGCATGATGGATACCTGGAGCGTAGAATGACGGATACCTGGAGCGTAGAATGACGGATACCTGGAGCGTAGCATGATGGATACCTGGAGAAATACAAGATGGATACCTGGAGCGTAGAATGACGGATACCTGGATCGTAGAATGACAGATACCTGGAGCGTAGCATGTTGGATACCTGGAGCGTTGCATGATGGATACCTGAAGCGTTGCATGATGGATCCCTGGAGCGTTGCATGATCGATCCCTGGAGCATGGAATGCCGGATACCTGGAGCGTAGCATGACGGATACCTGGAGCGTAGCATGACGGATACCTGGAGCGTAGCATGACGGATACCTGGAGCGTAGCATGACGGATACCTGGAGCGTAGCATGTCGGATATCCTGGAGCGCAGCATGACGGATACCTGGAGTGTAGCATGACGGATACCTGGAGCGTAGCATGACGGATACCTGGAGCGTAGCATGACGGATACCTGGAGTGTAGCATGATGGATACCTGGAGCGTAGAATGACGGATTCCTGGAGCGTAGCATGATGGATACCTGGAGAAATGCATGATGGATACCTGGAGAGTAGAATGACGGATACCTGGAGCGTAGAATGACGGATACCTGGAGCGTAGCATGGTGGATACCTGGAGCGTAGCATGATGGATACCTGGAGTTTAGCGTGATGGATAACTGGAGTGTAGCATGATGGATACCTGGAGTGTAGCATGTTGGATACCTGGAGCTTAGAATGATGGATACCTGGAGCGTAGAATGATGGATACCTGGAGCGTAGCATGATGGATACCTGGAGAAATACATGATGGATACCTGGAGCGTAAAATGACGGATACCTGGAGCGTAGAATGACGGATACCTGGAGCGTAGCATGATGGATACCTGGAGCGTAGCATGATGGATACCTGGAGAGTAGCATGATGGATACCTGGAGCGTAGCGTGATGGATACCTGGAGTGTAGCGTGATGGATAACTGGAGTGTAGCATGATGGATACCTGGAGTGTAGCATGTTGGATACCTTTAGCTTAGATAGATGGATACCTGGATCGTAGCATGATGGATACCTGGAGTGTAGCATGACGGATACCTAGAGCGTAGAATGACGGATACCTGGAGCGTAGCATGATGGATACCTGAAGAAATGCATGATGGATACCTGGAGCGTAGAATGACGGATACCTGGAGCGTAGAATGACGGATACCTGGAGCGTGGCATGACGGATACCTGGAGCGTAGCATGACGGATACCTGGAGCGTACCATGATGGGTACCTGGAGAAATGCATGATGGATACCTGGAGCGTAGAATGACGGATACCTGGAGCGTAGAATGACGGATACCTGGAGCGTAGAATGATGGATACCTGGAGCGTAGCAAGATGGATACCTGGAGCGTAGCATGACGAATACCTGGAGCGTAGCGTGATGGATACCCGGAGCGTAGCGTGATGGATACCTGGAGTGTAGCATGATGGATACCTGGAGAAATGCATGATGGATACCTGGAGAAATGCATGATGGATACCTGGAGCGTAGAATGACGGATACCTGGAGCGTAGAATGACGGATACCTGGAGCGTAGCATGATGGATACCTGGAGCGTAGAATGACGGATACCTGGATCGTACCATGATGGATACTTGGAGTGTAGCATGACGGATACCTGGAGCGTAGAATGACGGATACCTGGAGCGTAGCATGATGGATACCTGGAGAAATGCATGATGGATACCTGGAGAAATGCATGATGGATACCTGGAGCGTAGAATGACGGATACCTGGAGCGTAGAATGACGGATACCTGGAGCGTAGCATGATGGATACCTGGAGAAATACAAGATGGATACCTGGAGCGTAGAATGACGGATACCTGGATCGTAGAATGACAGATACCTGGAGCGTAGCATGTTGGATACCTGGAGCGTTGCATGATGGATACCTGAAGCGTTGCATGATGGATCCCTGGAGCGTTGCATGATCGATCCCTGGAGCATGGAATGCCGGATACCTGGAGCGTAGCATGACGGATACCTGGAGCGTAGCATGACTGATACCTGGAGCGTAGCATGATTGATACCTGGAGCGTAGCATGACGGATACCTGGAGCGTAGCATGACGGATACCTGGAGCGTAGCATGACGGATACCTGGAGCGTAGCATGTCGGATATCCTGGAGCGTAGCATGACGGATACCTGGAGTGTAGCATGACGGATACCTGGAGCGTAGCATGACGGATACCTGGAGCGTAGCATGACGGATACCTGGAGTGTAGCATGATGGATACCTGGAGCGTAGAATGACGGATTCCTGGAGCGTAGCATGATGGATACCTGGAGAAATGCATGATGGATACCTGGAGAGTAGAATGACGGATACCTGGAGCGTAGAATGACGGATACCTGGAGCGTAGCATGGTGGATACCTGGAGCGTAGCATGATGGATACCTGGAGTTTAGCGTGATGGATAACTGGAGTGTAGCATGATGGATACCTGGAGTGTAGCATGTTGGATACCTGGAGCTTAGAATGATGGATACCTGGAGCGTAGAATGATGGATACCTGGAGCGTAGCATGATGGATACCTGGAGAAATACATGACGGATACCTGGAGCGTAGCATGACGGATACCTGGAGTGTAGCATGATGGATACCTGGAGCGTAGAATGACGGATTCCTGGAGCGTAGCATGATGGATACCTGGAGAAATGCATGATGGATACCTGGAGAGTAGAATGACGGATACCTGGAGCGTAGAATGACGGATACCTGGAGCGTAGCATGGTGGATACCTGGAGCGTAGCATGATGGATACCTGGAGTTTAGCGTGATGGATAACTGGAGTGTAGCATGATGGATACCTGGAGTGTAGCATGTTGGATACCTGGAGCTTAGAATGATGGATACCTGGAGCGTAGAATGATGGATACCTGGAGCGTAGCATGATGGATACCTGGAGAAATACATGATGGATACCTGGAGCGTAAAATGACGGATACCTGGAGCGTAGAATGACGGATACCTGGAGCGTAGCATGATGGATACCTGGAGCGTAGCATGATGGATACCTGGAGAGTAGCATGATGGATACCTGGAGCGTAGCGTGATGGATACCTGGAGTGTAGCGTGATGGATAACTGGAGTGTAGCATGATGGATACCTGGAGTGTAGCATGTTGGATACCTTTAGCTTAGATAGATGGATACCTGGATCGTAGCATGATGGATACCTGGAGTGTAGCATGACGGATACCTAGAGCGTAGAATGACGGATACCTGGAGCGTAGCATGATGGATACCTGAAGAAATGCATGATGGATACCTGGAGCGTAGAATGACGGATACCTGGAGCGTAGAATGACGGATACCTGGAGCGTGGCATGACGGATACCTGGAGCGTAGCATGACGGATACCTGGTGCGTACCATGATGGGTACCTGGAGAAATGCATGATGGATACCTGGAGCGTAGAATGACGGATACCTGGAGCGTAGAATGACGGATACCTGGAGCGTAGAATGATGGATACCTGGAGCGTAGCAAGATGGATACCTGGAGCGTAGCATGACGAATACCTGGAGCGTAGCGTGATGGATACCCGGAGCGTAGCGTGATGGATACCTGGAGTGTAGCATGATGGATACCTGGAGAAATGCATGATGGATACCTGGAGAAATGCATGATGGATACCTGGAGCGTAGAATGACGGATACCTGGAGCGTAGAATGACGGATACCTGGAGCGTAGCATGATGGATACCTGGAGCGTAGAATGACGGATACCTGGATCGTACCATGATGGATACTTGGAGTGTAGCATGACGGATACCTGGAGCGTAGAATGACGGATACCTGGAGCGTAGCATGATGGATACCTGGAGAAATGCATGATGGATACCTGGAGAAATGCATGATGGATACCTGGAGCGTAGAATGACGGATACCTGGAGCGTAGAATGACGGATACCTGGAGCGTAGCATGATGGATACCTGGAGAAATACAAGATGGATACCTGGAGCGTAGAATGACGGATACCTGGATCGTAGAATGACAGATACCTGGAGCGTAGCATGTTGGATACCTGGAGCGTTGCATGATGGATACCTGAAGCGTTGCATGATGGATCCCTGGAGCGTTGCATGATCGATCCCTGGAGCATGGAATGCCGGATACCTGGAGCGTAGCATGACGGATACCTGGAGCGTAGCATGACTGATACCTGGAGCGTAGCATGATTGATACCTGGAGCGTAGCATGACGGATACCTGGAGCGTAGCATGACGGATACCTGGAGCGTAGCATGACGGATACCTGGAGCGTAGCATGTCGGATATCCTGGAGCGTAGCATGACGGATACCTGGAGTGTAGCATGACGGATACCTGGAGCGTAGCATGACGGATACCTGGAGCGTAGCATGACGGATACCTGGAGTGTAGCATGATGGATACCTGGAGCGTAGAATGACGGATTCCTGGAGCGTAGCATGATGGATACCTGGAGAAATGCATGATGGATACCTGGAGAGTAGAATGACGGATACCTGGAGCGTAGAATGACGGATACCTGGAGCGTAGCATGGTGGATACCTGGAGCGTAGCATGATGGATACCTGGAGTTTAGCGTGATGGATAACTGGAGTGTAGCATGATGAATACCTGGAGTGTAGCATGTTGGATACCTGGAGCTTAGAATGATGGATACCTGGAGCGTAGAATGATGGATACCTGGAGCGTAGCATGATGGATACCTGGAGAAATACATGATGGATACCTGGAGCGTAAAATGACGGATACCTGGAGCGTAGAATGACGGATACCTGGAGCGTAGCATGATGGATACCTGGAGCGTAGCATGATGGATACCTGGAGAGTAGCATGATGGATACCTGGAGCGTAGCGTGATGGATACCTGGAGTGTAGCGTGATGGATAACTGGAGTGTAGCATGATGGATACCTGGAGTGTAGCATGTTGGATACCTTTAGCTTAGATAGATGGATACCTGGATCGTAGCATGATGGATACCTGGAGTGTAGCATGACGGATACCTAGAGCGTAGAATGACGGATACCTGGAGCGTAGCATGATGGATACCTGAAGAAATGCATTATGGATACCTGGAGCGTAGAATGACGGATACCTGGAGCGTAGAATGACGGATACCTGGAGCGTGGCATGACGGATACCTGGAGCGTAGCATGACGGATACCTGGAGCGTACCATGATGGGTACCTGGAGAAATGCATGATGGATACCTGGAGCGTAGAATGACGGATACCTGGAGCGTAGAATGACGGATACCTGGAGCGTAGAATGATGGATACCTGGAGCGTAGCAAGATGGATACCTGGAGCGTAGCATGACGAATACCTGGAGCGTAGCGTGATGGATACCCGGAGCGTAGCGTGATGGATACCTGGAGTGTAGCATGATGGATACCTGGAGAAATGCATGATGGATACCTGGAGAAATGCATGATGGATACCTGGAGCGTAGAATGACGGATACCTGGAGCGTAGAATGACGGATACCTGGAGCGTAGCATGATGGATACCTGGAGAAATACAAGATGGATACCTGGAGCGTAGAATGACGGATACCTGGATCGTAGAATGACAGATACCTGGAGCGTAGCATGTTGGATAACTGGAGCGTTGCATGATGGATACCTGAAGCGTTGCATGATGGATCCCTGGAGCGTTGCATGATCGATCCCTGGAGCATGGAATGCCGGATACCTGGAGCGTAGCATGACGGATACCTGGAGCGTAGCATGACTGATACCTGGAGCGTAGCATGACTGATACCTGGAGCGTAGCATGACGGATACCTGGAGCGTAGCATGACGGATACCTGGAGCGTAGCATGACGGATACCTGGAGCGTAGCATGTCGGATATCCTGGAGCGTAGCATGACGGATACCTGGAGTGTAGCATGATGGATACCTGGAGCGTAGCATGACGGATACCTGGAGCGTAGCATGACGGATACCTGGAGTGTAGCATGATTGATACCTGGAGCGTAGAATGACGGATACCTGGAGCGTAGCATGATGGATACCTGGAGAAATGCATGATGGATACCTGGAGAGTAGAATGAAGGATACCTGGAGCGTAGAATGACGGATACCTGGAGCGTAGCATGGTGGATACCTGGAGCGTAGCATGATGGATACCTGGAGTTTAGAGTGATGGATAACTGGAGTGTAGCATGATGGATACCTGGAGTGTAGCATGTTGGATACCTGGAGCTTAGAATGATGGATACCTGGAGCGTAGAATGATGGATACCTGGAGCGTAGCATGATGGATACCTGGAGAAATACATGATGGATACCTGGAGCGTAGAATGACGGATACCTGGAGCGTAGAATGACGGATACCTGGAGCGTAGCATGTCGGATATCCTGGAGCGTAGCATGACGGATACCTGGAGTGTAGCATGACGGACACCTGGAGCGTAGCATGACGGATACCTGGAGTGTAGCATGATTGATACCTGGAGCGTAGAATGACGGATACCTGGAACGTAGCATGATGGATACCTGGAGAAATGCATGATGGATACCTGGAGAGTAGAATGAAGGATACCTGGAGCGTAGAATGACGGATACCTGGAGCGTAGCATGGTGGATACCTGGAGCGTAGCATGATGGATACCTGGAGTTTAGCGTGATGGATAACTGGAGTGTAGCATGATGGATACCTGGAGTGTAGCATGTTGGATACCTGGAGCTTAGAATGATGGATACCTGGAGCGTAGAATGATGGATACCTGGAGCGTAGCATGATGGATACCTGGAGAAATACATGATGGATACCTGGAGCGTAGAATGACGGATACCTGGAGCGTAGAATGACGGATACCTGGAGCGTAGCATGATGGATACCTGGAGCGTAGCATGATGGATACCTGGAGAGTAGCATGATGGATACCTGGAGCGTAGCGTGATGGATACCTGGAGTGTAGCGTGATGGATAACTGGAGTGTAGCATGATGGATACCTGGAGTGTAGCATGTTGGATACCTGGAGCTTAGATAGATGGATACCTGGATCGTAGCATGATGGATACCTGGAGTGTAGCATGACGGATACCTGGAACGTAGAATGACGGATACCTGGAGCGTAGCATGATGGATACCTGGAGAAATGCATGATGGATACCTGGAGCGTAGAATGACGGATACCTGGAGCGTAGAATGACGGATACCTGGAGCGTAGAATGATGGATACCTGGAGCGTAGCAAGATGGATACCTGGAGCGTAGCATGACGAAAACCTGGAGCGTAGCGTGATGGATACCCGGAGCGTAGCGTGATGGATACCTGGAGTGTAGCAAGTTGGATACCTGGAGCTTAGAATGATGGATACCTGGAGCGTAGCATGATCAATACCTGGAGCTTAGAATGGCGGATACCTGGAGCGTAGCATGATGGATACCTGGAGAAATACATGATGGATACCTGGAGAGTAGAATGACGGATACCTGGAGCGTAGAATGACGGATACCTGGAGCGTAGCATGATGGATACCTGGAGCGTAGCATGATGGATACCTGGAGAGTAGCATGATTGACACCCGGAGCGTAGCGTGATGGATACCTGGAGTGTAGCAAGTTGGATACCTGGAGCTTAGAATGATGGATACCTGGAGCGTAGCATAATGGATACCAGGAGCGTAGAATGACGGATACCTGGAGCGTAGCATGATGGATACCTGGAGCGTAGCATGATGGATACCTGGAGCGTAGAATGACGGATACCTGGATCGAAGCATGATGGATACTTGGAGTGTAGAATGACGGATACCTGGAGCGTAGAATGATGGATACCTGGAGAAATGCATGATGGATACCTGGAGAGTAGAATGACGGATACCTGGAGAGTAGAATGACGGATACCTGGAGCGTAGCATGATGGATACCTGGAGCGTTGCATGATGGATACCTGGAGCGTTGCATGATGGATCCCTGGAGCGTAGCAGGATTGATACCTGGAGCGTGGAATGCAGGATACCTGGAGCGTGGAATGCCGGATACCTGGAGCGTAGCATGACGGATACCTGGAGCGTAGCATGACTGATACCTGGAGCGTAGCATGACGGATACCTGGAGAGTATCATGACGGATACCTGGAGCGTAGCATGACGGATACCTGGAGCGTATCATGACGGATACCTGGAGCGTAGCATGACGGATACCTGGAGCGTAGCATGATGGATACATGGAGTGTAGCTTGATGGATACCTGGAGCGTAGCATGATGGATACCTGGAGTGTAGCATGATGGATACCTGGAGCGTAGCATGATGGATACCTGGAGTGTAGCATGACGGATACCTGGAGCGTAGCATGATGGATACCTGGAGCGTAGAATGACAGATACCTGGAGCGTAGCATGATGGATACCTGGAGTGTAGCATGATGGATACCTGGAGTGTAGCATGATGGATACCTGGAGTGTAGCATGACGGATACCTGGAGCGTAGCATGATGGATACCTGGAGCGTAGAATGACAGATACCTGGAGTGTAGCATGATGAATACCTGGAGAAATGCATGATGGATACCTGGAGAGTAGAATGACGGATACCTGGAGCGTAGCAAGATGGATACCTGGAGCGTAGCATGACGAATACCTGGAGCGTAGCGTGATGGATACCCGGAGCGTAGCGTGATGGATACCTGGAGTGTAGCAAGTTGGATACCTGGAGCTTAGAATGATGGATACCTGGAGCGTAGCATGATCAATACCTGGAGCTTAGAATGGCGGATACCTGGAGCGTAGCATGATGGATACCTGGAGAAATGCATGATGGATACCTGGAGAGTAGAATGACGGATACCTGGAGCGTAGAATGACGGATACCTGGAGCGTAGCATGATGGATACCTGGAGCGTAGCATGATGGATACCTGGAGAGTAGCATGATTGATACCCGGAGCGTAGCGTGATGGATACCAGGAGCGTAGAATGACGGATACCTGGAGCGTAGCATGATGGATACCTGGAGCGTAGCATGACGGATACCTGGAGCGTAGAATGACGGATACCTGGATCGAAGCATGATGGATACTTGGAGTGTAGCATGACGGATACCTGGAGCGTAGAATGACGGATACCTAGAGCGTAGCATGATGGATACCTGGAGAAATGCATGATGGATACCTGGAGAAATTATTGATGGATACCTGGAGCGTAGAATGACGGATACCTGGAGCGTAGAATGACGGATACCTGGAGCTTAGAAAGACGGATACCTGGAGCGTAGCAGGATGGATACCTGGAGCGTGGAATGCCGGATACCTGGAGCGTAGCATGACGGATACCTGGAGCGTAGCATGACTGATACCTGGAGCGTAGCATGACGGATACCTGGAGCGTATCATGACGGATACCTGGAGCGTAGCATGACGGATACCTGGGGCGTAGCATGATGGATACCTGGAGTGTAGCTTGATGGATACCTGGAGCGTAGCATGATGGATACCTGGAGTGTAGCATGATGGATACCTGGAGTGTAGCATGATGGATACCTGGAGCGTAGCATGATGGATACCTGGAGAGTAGCATGATTGATACCCGGAGCGTAGCGTGATGGATACCAGGAGCGTAGAATGACGGATACCTGGAGCGTAGCATGATGGATACCTGGAGCGTAGCATGACGGATACCTGGAGCGTAGAATGACGGATACCTGGATCGAAGCATGATGGATACTTGGAGTGTAGCATGACGGATACCTGGAGCGTAGAATGACGGATACCTAGAGCGTAGCATGATGGATACCTGGAGAAATGCATGATGGATACCTGGAGAAATTATTGATGGATACCTGGAGCGTAGAATGACGGATACCTGGAGCGTAGAATGACGGATACCTGGAGCTTAGAAAGACGGATACCTGGAGCGTAGCAGGATGGATACCTGGAGCGTGGAATGCCGGATACCTGGAGCGTAGCATGACGGATACCTGGAGCGTAGCATGACTGATACCTGGAGCGTAGCATGACGGATACCTGGAGCGTATCATGACGGATACCTGGAGCGTAGCATGACGGATACCTGGGGCGTAGCATGATGGATACCTGGAGTGTAGCTTGATGGATACCTGGAGCGTAGCATGATGGATACCTGGAGTGTAGCATGATGGATACCTGGAGTGTAGCATGATGGATACCTGGAGTGTAGCATGACGGATACCTGGAGCGTAGAATGACGGATACCTGGAGCGTATCATGATGGATACCTGGAGCGTAGAATGACGGATACCTGGAGCGTAGAATGATGGGTACCTGGAGAAATGCATGATGGATACCTGGAGAGTAGAATGACGGGTACCTGGAGAGTAGAATGACGGATACCTGGAGCGTAGCATGATGGATACCTGGAGCGTTGCATGATGGATACCTGGAGCGTTGCATGATGGATCCCTGGAGCGTAGCAGGATGGATACCTGGAGCGTGGAATGCCGGATACCTGGAGCATGGAATGCCGGATACCTGGAGCGTAGCATGACGGATACCTGGAGCGTAGCATGACTGATACCTGGAGCGTAGCATGACGGATACCTGGAGTGTATCATGACGGATACCTGGAGCGTAGCATGACGGATACCTGGAGCGTATCATGACGGATACCTGGAGCGTAGCATGACGGATACCTGGGGCGTAGCATGATGGATACATGGAGTGTAGCTTGATGGATACCTGGAGCGTAGCATGATGGATACCTGGAGTGTAGCATGATGGATACCTGGAGTGTAGCATGATGGATACCTGGAGTGTAGCATGACGGATACCTGGAGCGTAGAATGACGGATACCTGGCGCGTAGCATGATGGATACCTGGAGCGTAGAATGACAGATACCTGGAGCGTAGAATGATGGATACCTGGAGAAATGCATGATGGATACCTGGAGCGTAGAATGAAAGATACCTGGAGCGTAGAATGACGGATACCTGGAGCGTTTCATGATGGATACCTGGAGCGTAGCATGATGGATACCTGGAGAGTAGCATGATGGATACCTGGAGCGTAGCGTGATGGATACCTGGAGTGTAGCGTGATGGATAACTGGAGTGTAGCATGATGGATACCTGGAGTGTAGCATGTTGGATACCTGGAGCTTAGATAGATGGATACCTGGAGCGTAGCATGATGGATACCTGGAGTGTAGCATGACGGATACCTGGAACGTAGAATGACGGATACCTGGAGCGTAGCATGATGGATACCTGGAGAAATGCATGATGGATACCTGGAGCGTAGAATGACGGATACCTGGATTGTAGAATGACGGATACCTGGAGCGTAGAATGATGGATACCTGGAGCGTAGCAAGATGGATACCTGGAGCGTAGCATGACGAAAACCTGGAGCGTAGCGTGATGGATACCCGGAGCGTAGCGTGATGGATACCTGGAGTGTAGCAAGTTGGATACCTGGAGCTTAGAATGATGGATACCTGGAGCGTAGCATGATCAATACCTGGAGCTTAGAATGGCGGATACCTGGAGCGTAACATGATGGATACCTGGAGAAATACATGATGGATACCTGGAGAGTAGAATGACGGATACCTGGAGCGTAGAATGACGGATACCTGGAGCGTAGCATGATGGATACCTGGAGCGTAGCATGATGGATACCTGGAGAGTAGCATGATTGATACCCGGAGCGTAGCGTGATGGATACCTGGAGTGTAGCAAGTTGGATACCTGGAGCTTAGAATGATGGATACCTGGAGCGTAGCATAATGGATACCAGGAGCGTAGAATGACGGATACCTGGAGCGTAGCATGATGGATACCTGGAGCGTAGCATGATGGATACCTGGAGCGTAGAATGACGGATACCTGGATCGAAGCATGATGGATACTTGGAGTGTAGAATGACGGATACCTGGAGCGTAGAATGATGGATACCTGGAGAAATGCATGATGGATACCTGGAGAGTAGAATGACGGATACCTGGAGAGTAGAATGACGGATACCTGGAGCGTAGCATGATGGATACCTGGAGCGTTGCATGATGGATACCTGGAGCGTTGCATGATGGATCCCTGGAGCGTAGCAGGATTGATACCTGGAGCGTGGAATGCAGGATACCTGGAGCGTGGAATGCCGGATACCTGGAGCGTAGCATGACGGATACCTGGAGCGTAGCATGACTGATACCTGGAGCGTAGCATGACGGATACCTGGAGAGTATCATGACGGATACCTGGAGCGTAGCATGACGGATACCTGGAGCGTATCATGACGGATACCTGGAGCGTAGCATGACGGATACCTGGAGCGTAGCATGATGGATACATGGAGTGTAGCTTGATGGATACCTGGAGCGTAGCATGATGGATACCTGGAGTGTAGCATGATGGATACCTGGAGCGTAGCATGATGGATACCTGGAGTGTAGCATGACGGATACCTGGAGCGTAGCATGATGGATACCTGGAGCGTAGAATGACAGATACCTGGAGCGTAGCATGATGGATACCTGGAGTGTAGCATGACGGATACCTGGAGCGTAGCATGATGGATACCTGGAGCGTAGAATGACAGATACCTGGAGTGTAGCATGATGAATACCTGGAGAAATGCATGATGGATACCTGGAGAGTAGAATGACGGATACCTGGAGCGTAGCAAGATGGATACCTGGAGCGTAGCATGACGAATACCTGGAGCGTAGCGTGATGGATACCCGGAGCGTAGCGTGATGGATACCTGGAGTGTAGCAAGTTGGATACCTGGAGCTTAGAATGATGGATACCTGGAGCGTAGCATGATCAATACCTGGAGCTTAGAATGGCGGATACCTGGAGCGTAGCATGATGGATACCTGGAGAAATGCATGATGGATACCTGGAGAGTAGAATGACGGATACCTGGAGCGTAGAATGACGGATACCTGGAGCGTAGCATGATGGATACCTGGAGCGTAGCATGATGGATACCTGGAGAGTAGCATGATTGATACCCGGAGCGTAGCGTGATGGATACCAGGAGCGTAGAATGACGGATACCTGGAGCGTAGCATGATGGATACCTGGAGCGTAGCATGATGGATACCTGGAGCGTAGAATGACGGATACCTGGATCGAAGCATGATGGATACTTGGAG
This sequence comes from Salvelinus fontinalis, assembly GCF_029448725.1. Classification (NCBI taxonomy): domain Eukaryota; kingdom Metazoa; phylum Chordata; class Actinopteri; order Salmoniformes; family Salmonidae; genus Salvelinus; species Salvelinus fontinalis. The sequence goes on from NC_074665.1 coordinate 78,929,671, forward strand.
TGTAGCATGACGGATACCTGGAGCGTAGAATGACGGATACCTGGAGCGTAGCATGATGGATACCTGGAGAAATGCATGATGGATACCTGGAGAAATTATTGATGTATACCTGGAGCGTAGAATGACGGATACCTGGAGCGTAGAATGACGGATACCTGGAGCTTAGAAAGACGGATACCTGGAGCGTAGCAGGATGGATACCTGGAGCGTGGAATGCCGGATACCTGGAGCGTAGCATGACGGATACCTGGAGCGTAGCATGACTGATACCTGGAGCGTAGCATGACGGATACCTGGAGCGTATCATGACGGATACCTGGAGCGTAGCATGACGGATACCTGGGGCGTAGCATGATGGATACCTGGAGTGTAGCTTGATGGATACCTGGAGCGTAGCATGATGGATACCTGGAGTGTAGCATGATGGATACCTGGAGTGTAGCATGATGGATACCTGGAGTGTAGCATGACGGATACCTGGAGCGTAGAATGACGGATACCTGGAGCGTAGCATGATGGATACCTGGAGCGTAGAATGACGGATACCTGGAGCGTAGAATGATGGGTACCTGGAGAAATGCATGATGGATACCTGGAGAGTAGAATGACGGATACCTGGAGAGTAGAATGACGGATACCTGGAGCGTAGCATGATGGATACCTGGAGCGTTGCATGATGGATACCTGGAGCGTTGCATGATGGATCCCTGGAGCGTAGCAGGATGGATACCTGGAGCGTGGAATGCCGGATACCTGGAGCGTGGAATGCCGGATACCTGGAGCGTAGCATGACGGATACCTGGAGCGTAGCATGACTGATACCTGGAGCGTAGCATGACGGATACCTGGAGTGTATCATGACGGATACCTGGAGCGTAGCATGACGGATACCTGGAGCTTATCATGACGGATACCTGGAGCGTAGCATGACGGATACCTGGGGCGTAGCATGATGGATACATGGAGTGTAGCTTGATGGATACCTGGAGCGTAGCATGATGGATACCTGGAGTGTAGCATGATGGATACCTGGAGTGTAGCATGATGGATACCTGGAGTGTAGCATGATGGATACCTGGAGTGTAGCATGATGGATACCTGGAGTGTAGCATGACGGATACCTGGAGCGTAGAATGACGGATACCTGGAGCGTAGCATGATGGATACCTGGAGCGTAGAATGACAGATACCTGGAGCGTAGCATGATGGATACCTGGAGAAATGCATGATGGATACCTGGAGAGTAGAATGACGGATACCTGGAGCGTAGAATGACGGATACCTGGAGCGTAGCATGATGGATACCTGGATAGTAGCGTGATGGATACCTGGAGTGTAGCGTGATGGATACCTGGAGTGTAGCGTGATGGATAACTGGAGTGTAGCATGATGGATACCTGGAGTGTAGCATGTTGGATACCTGGAGCTTAGAATGATGGATACCTGGAGCGTAGAATGATGGATACCTGGAGCGTAGCATGATGGATACCTGGAGAAATACATGATGGATACCTGGAGCGTAGAATGACGGATACCTGGAGCGTAGAATGACGGATACCTGGAGCGTAGCATGACGGATACCTGGAGCGTAGCATGATGGATACCTGGAGAAATGCATGATGGATACCTGGAGCGTAGAATGACGGATACCTGGAGCGTAGAATGACGGATACCTGGAGCGTAGAATGATGGATACCTGGAGCGTGGCAAGATGGATACCTGGAGCGTAGCATGACGAATACCTGGAGCGTAGCGTGATGGATACCCGGAGCGTAGCGTGATGGATACCTGGAGTGTAGCAAGTTGGATACCTGGAGCTTAGAATGATGGATACCTGGAGCGTAGCATGATCAATACCTGGAGCGTAGAATGACGGATACCTGGATCGTAGCATGATGGATACTTGGAGTGTAGCATGACGGATACCTGGAGCGTAGAATGACGGATACCTGGAGCGTAGCATGATGGATACCTGAGAAATGCATGATGGATACCTGGAGAAATGCATGATGGATACCTGGAGCGTAGAATGACGGATACCTGGAGCGTAGAATGACGGATACCTGGAGCGTAGCATGATGGATACCTGGAGAAATACAAGATGGATACCTGGAGAGTAGAATGACAGATACCTGGATTGTAGAATGACGGATACCTGGAGCGTAGCATGTTGGATACCTGGAGCGTTGAATGATGGATACCTGGAGCGTTGCATGATGGATCCCTGTAGCGTTGCATGATCGATCCCTGGAGCGTGGAATGCCGGATACCTGGAGCGTAGCATGACGGATACCTGGAGCGTAGTATGACTGATACCTGGAGCGTAGCATGACTGATACCTGGAGCGTAGCATGACGGATACCTGGAGCGTAGCATGACGGATACCTGGAGCGTAGCATGACGGATACCTGGAGCGTAGCATGACGGATATCCTGGAGCGTAGCATGACGGATACCTGGAGTGTAGCATGACGGATATCTGGAGTGTAGCATGACGGAAACCTGGAGCGTAGCATGACGGATACCTGGAGTGTAGCATGATGGATACCTGGAGCGTAGAATGACGGATACCTGGAGCGTAGAATGACGGATACCTGGAGCGTAGCATGATGGATACCTGGAGCGTATTATGATGGATACCTGGAGTGTAGCGTGATGGATAACTGGAGTTTAGCATGACGGATACCTGGAGTGTAGCATGACGGATACCTGGAGCTTAGCATGATGGATACCTGGAGAAATGCATGATGGATACCTGGAGAGTAGAATGACGGATACCTGGAGCGTAGAATGACGGATACCTGGAGCGTAGCATGATGGATACCTGGAGCGTAGCATGATGGATACCTGGAGTGTAGCGTGATGGATCACTGGAGTTTAGCATGATGGATACCTGGAGTGTAGCATGTTGGATACCTGGAGCTTAGAATGATGGATACCTGGAGCGTAGAATGATGGATACCTCGAGCTTAGAATGATGAATACCTGGAGCGTAGAATGATGGATACCTGGAGCGTAGCATGATGGATACCTGGAGAAATACATGATGGATACCTGGAGCGTAGAACGACGGATACCTGGAGCGTAGAATGACGGATACCTGGAGCGTAGCATGATGGATACCTGGAGCGTAGCATGATGGATACCTGGAGAGTAGCTTGATGGGTACCTGGAGCGTAGCGTGATGGATACCTGGAGTGTAGCGTGATGGATAACTGGAGTGTAGCATGATGGATACCTGGAGTGTAGCATGACGGATACCTGGAGCGTAGAATGACGGATACCTGGAGCGTAGCATGATGGATACCTGGAGAAATGCATGATGGATACCTGGAGCGTAGAATGACGGATACCTGGAGCGCAGAATGACGGATACCTGGAGCGTGGCATGACGGATACCTGGAGCGTAGCATGACGGATACCTGGAGCGTAGAATGACGGATACCTGGAGCGTAGCATGATGGATACCTGGAGCGTAGCATGAAGGATACCTGGAGCGTAGCATGATGGATACCTGGAGTGTAGCTTGATGAATACCATGAGCGTAGCATGACGGATACCTGGAGCGTAGAATGACGGACACCTGGAGCGTAGCATGACGGATACCTGAGCGTAGCATGATGGATACCTGGAGCGTAGCATGACGAATACCTGGAGCGTAGCGTGATGGATACCCGGAGCGTAGCGTGATGGATACCTGGAGTGTAGCAAGTTGGATACCTGGAGCTTAGAATGATGGATACCTGGAGCGTAGCATGATGGATACTTGGAGTGTAGCATGACGGATACCTGGAGCGTAGAATGACGGATACCTGGAGCGTAGCATGATGGATACCTGGAGAAATGCATGATGGATACCTGGAGAAATGAACGATGGATACCTGGAGCGTAGAATGACGGATACCTGGAGCGTAGAATGACGGATACCTGGAGCGTAGCATGATGGATACCTGGAGAAATACAAGATGGATACCTGGAGCGTAGAATGACGGATACCTGGAGCGTAGCATGATGGATACCTGGAGAAATGCATGATGGATACCTGGAGAAATGCATGATGGATACCTGGAGCGTAGAATGACGGATACCTGGAGCGTAGAATGACGGATACCTGGAGCGTAGCATGATGGATACCTGGAGAAATACAAGATGGATACCTGGAGCGTAGAATGACGGATACCTGGAGTGTAGCATGACGGATACCTGGAGCGTAGAATGACGGATACCTGGAGCGTTGCATGATGGATACCTGGAGAAATGCATGATGGATACCTGGAGCGTAGAATGACGGATACCTGGAGCGCAGAATGACGGATACCTGGAGCGCGGCATGACGGATACCTGGAGCGTAGCATGACGGATACCTGGAGCGTAGAATGACGGATACCTGGAGCGTAGCATGATGGATACCTGGAGCGTAGCATGAAGGATACCTGGAGCGTAGCATGATGGATACCTGGAGTGTAGCTTGATGAATACCATGAGCGTAGCATGACGGATACCTGGAGCGTAGAATGACGGACACCTGGAGCGTAGCATGACGGATACCTGAGCGTAGCATGATGGATACCTGGAGCGTAGCATGACGAATACCTGGAGTGTAGCTTGATGGATACCCGGAGCGTAGCGTGATGGATACCTGGAGTGTAGCAAGTTGGATACCTGGAGCTTAGAATGATGGATACCTGGAGCGTAGCATGATGGATACTTGGAGTGTAGCATGACGGATACCTGGAGCGTAGAATGACGGATACCTGGAGCGTAGCATGATGGATACCTGGAGAAATGCATGATGGACACCTGGAGAAATGCATGATGGATACCTGGAGCGTAGAATGACGGATACCTGGAGCGTAGAATGACGGATACCTGGAGCGTAGCATGATGGATACCTGGAGAAATACAAGATGGATACCTGGAGCGTAGAATGACGGATACCTGGATTGTAGAATGACGGATACCTGGAGCGTAGCATGTTGGATACCTGGAGCGTTGCATGATGGATACCTGGAGCGTTGCATGATGGATCCCTGGAGCGTTGCATGATCGATCCCTGGAGCGTGGAATGCCGGATACCTGGAGCGTAGCATGACGGATACCTGGAGCGTAGCATGACTGATATCTGGAGCGTAGCATGACTGATACCTGGAGCGTAGCATGACGGATACCTGGAGCGTAGCATGACGGATACCTGGAGCGTAGCATGACGGATACCTGGAGCGTAGCATGACGGATACCTGGAGCGTAGCATGACGGATATCCTGGAGCGTAGCATGACGGATACCTGGAGTGTAGCATGACGGATACCTGGAGTGTAGCATGACGGATATCCTGGAGCGTAGCATGACGGATACCTGGAGTGTAGCATGATGGATACCTGGAGTGTAGCATGTTGGATACCTGGAGCTTAGATAGATGGATACCTGGATCGTAGCATGATGGATACCTGGAGTGTAGCATGACGGATACCTGGAGCGTAGAATGACGGATACCTGGAGCGTAGCATGATGGATACCTGGAGAAATGCATGATGGATACCTGGAGCGTAGAATGACGGATACCTGGAGCGCAGAATGACGGATACCTGGAGCGTGGCATGACGGATACCTGGAGCGTAGCATGACGGATACCTGGAGCGTAGAATGACGGATACCTGGAGCGTAGCATGATGGATACCTGGAGCGTAGCATGAAGGATACCTGGAGCGTAGCATGATGGATACCTGGAGTGTAGCTTGATGAATACCATGAGCGTAGCATGACGGATACCTGGAGCGTAGAATGACGGACACCTGGAGCGTAGCATGACGGATACCTCAGCGTAGCATGATGGATACCTGGAGCGTAGCATGACGAATACCTGGAGCGTAGCGTGATGGATACCCGGAGCGTAGCATGATGGATACCTGGAGTGTAGCAAGTTGGATACCTGGAGCTTAGAATGATGGATACCTGGAGCGTAGCATGATGGATACTTGGAGTGTAGCATGACGGATACCTGGAACGTAGAATGACGGATACCTGGAGCGTAGCATGATGGATACCTGGAGAAATGCATGATGGATACCTGGAGAAATGCATGATGGATACCTGGAGCATAGAATGACGGATACCTGGAGCGTAGAATGACGGATACCTGGAGCGTAGCATGATGGATACCTGGAGAAATACAAGATGGATACCTGGAGCGTAGAATGACGGATACCTGGATTGTAGAATGACGGATACCTGGAGCGTAGCATGTTGGATACCTGGAGCGTTGCATGATGGATACCTGGAGTGTAGCATGACGGATACCTGGAGCGTAGAATGACGGATACCTGGAGCGTAGCATGATGGATACCTGGAGAAATACAAGATGGATACCTGGAGCGTAGAATGACGGATACCTGGAGCGTAGCATGATGGATACCTGGAGAAATGCATGATGGATACCTGGAGAAATGCATGATGGATACCTGGAGCGTAGAATGACGGATACCTGGAGCGTAGAATGACGGATACCTGGAGCGTAGCATGATGGATACCTGGAGAAATACAAGATGGATACCTGGAGCGTAGAATGACGGATACCTGGAGCGTAGCATGATGGATACCTGGAGAAATGCATGATGGATACCTGGAGAAATGCATGATGGATACCTGGAGCGTAGAATGACGGATACCTGGAGCGTAGAATGACGGATACCTGGAGCGTAGCATGATGGATACCTGGAGAAATACAAGATGGATACCTGGAGCGTAGAATGACGGATACCTGGAGTGTAGCATGACGGATACCTGGAGCGTAGAATGACGGATACCTGGAGCGTTGCATGATGGATACCTGGAGAAATGCATGATGGATACCTGGAGCGTAGAATGACGGATACCTGGAGCGCAGAATGACGGATACCTGGAGCGCGGCATGACGGATACCTGGAGCGTAGCATGACGGATACCTGGAGCGTAGAATGACGGATACCTGGAGCGTAGCATGATGGATACCTGGAGCGTAGCATGAAGGATACCTGGAGCGTAGCATGATGGATACCTGGAGTGTAGCTTGATGAATACCATGAGCGTAGCATGACGGATACCTGGAGCGTAGAATGACGGACACCTGGAGCGTAGCATGACGGATACCTGAGCGTAGCATGATGGATACCTGGAGCGTAGCATGACGAATACCTGGAGCGTAGCTTGATGGATACCCGGAGCGTAGCGTGATGGATACCTGGAGTGTAGCAAGTTGGATACCTGGAGCTTAGAATGATGGATACCTGGAGCGTAGCATGATGGATACTTGGAGTGTAGCATGACGGATACCTGGAGCGTAGAATGACGGATACCTGGAGCGTAGCATGATGGATACCTGGAGAAATGCATGATGGATACCTGGAGAAATGCATGATGGATACCTGGAGCGTAGAATGACGGATACCTGGAGCGTAGAATGACGGATACCTGGAGCGTAGCATGATGGATACCTGGAGAAATACAAGATGGATACCTGGAGCGTAGAATGACGGATACCTGGATTGTAGAATGACGGATACCTGGAGCGTAGCATGTTGGATACCTGGAGCGTTGCATGATGGATACCTGGAGCGTTGCATGATGGATCCCTGGAGCGTTGCATGATCGATCCCTGGAGCGTGGAATGCCGGATACCTGGAGCGTAGCATGACGGATACCTGGAGCGTAGCATGACTGATATCTGGAGCGTAGCATGACTGATACCTGGAGCGTAGCATGACGGATACCTGGAGCGTAGCATGACGGATACCTGGAGCGTAGCATGACGGATACCTGGAGCGTAGCATGACGGATACCTGGAGCGTAGCATGACGGATATCCTGGAGCGTAGCATGACGGATACCTGGAGTGTAGCATGACGGATACCTGGAGTGTAGCATGACGGATATCCTGGAGCGTAGCATGACGGATACCTGGAGTGTAGCATGATGGATACCTGGAGTGTAGCATGTTGGATACCTGGAGCTTAGATAGATGGATACCTGGATCGTAGCATGATGGATACCTGGAGTGTAGCATGACGGATACCTGGAGCGTAGAATGACGGATACCTGGAGCGTAGCATGATGGATACCTGGAGAAATGCATGATGGATACCTGGAGCGTAGAATGACGGATACCTGGAGCGCAGAATGACGGATACCTGGAGCGTGGCATGACGGATACCTGGAGCGTAGCATGACGGATACCTGGAGCGTAGAATGACGGATACCTGGAGCGTAGCATGATGGATACCTGGAGCGTAGCATGAAGGATACCTGGAGCGTAGCATGATGGATACCTGGAGTGTAGCTTGATGAATACCATGAGCGTAGCATGACGGATACCTGGAGCGTAGAATGACGGACACCTGGAGCGTAGCATGACGGATACCTGAGCGTAGCATGATGGATACCTGGAGCGTAGCATGACGAATACCTGGAGTGTAGCGTGATGGATACCCGGAGCGTAGCATGATGGATACCTGGAGTGTAGCAAGTTGGATACCTGGAGCTTAGAATGATGGATACCTGGAGCGTAGCATGATGGATACTTGGAGTGTAGCATGACGGATACCTGGAGCGTAGAATGACGGATACCTGGAGCGTAGCATGATGGATACCTGGAGAAATGCATGATGGATACCTGGAGAAATGCATGATGGATACCTGGAGCATAGAATGACGGATACCTGGAGCGTAGAATGACGGATACCTGGAGCGTAGCATGATGGATACCTGGAGAAATACAAGATGGATACCTGGAGCGTAGAATGACGGATTCCTGGATTGTAGAATGACGGATACCTGGAGCGTAGCATGTTGGATACCTGGAGCGTTGCATGATGGATACCTGGAGTGTAGCATGACGGATACCTGGAGCGTAGAATGACGGATACCTGGAGCGTAGCATGATGGATACCTGGAGAAATGCATGATGGATACCTGGAGCGTAGAATGACGGATACCTGGAGCGCAGAATGACGGATACCTGGAGCGTAGCATGATGGATACCTGGAGCGTAGCATGACGGATATCCTGGAGCGTAGCATGACGGATACCTGGAGTGTAGCATGACGGATACCTGGAGTGTAGCATGACGGATACCTGGAGCGTAGCATGACGGATACCTGGAGTGTAGCATGATGGATACCTGGAGCGTAGAATGACGGATACCTGGAGCGTAGCATGATGGATACCTGGAGAAATGCATGATGGATACCTGGAGAGTAGAATGACGGATACCTGGAGCGTAGAATGACGGATACCTGGAGCGTAGCATGATGGATACCTGGAGCGTAGCGTGATGGATAACTGGAGTGTAGCATGCTGGATACCTGGAGTGTAGCATGTTGGATACCTGGAGCTTAGAATGATGGATACCTGGAGCGTAGAATGATGGATACCTGGAGCTTAGAATGATGGATACCTGGAGCGTAGAATGATGGATACCTGGAGCGTAGCATGATGGATACCTGGAGCGTAGCATGATGGATACCTGGAGCGTAGCATGACGGATATCCTGGAGCGTAGCATGACGGATACCTGGAGAAATACATGAGTGTAGCGTAGCGTGATGTGTAGCGTGATGGATAACTGGAGTGTAGCATGATGGATACCTGGAGTGTAGCATGTTGGATACCTGGAGCTTAGATAGATGGATACCTGGATCGTAGCATGATGGATACCTGGAGTGTAGCATGACGGATACCTGGAGTGTAGCATGACGGATACCTGGAGCGTAGAATGACGGATACCTGGAGCGTAGCATGATGGATACCTGGAGAAATATATGATGGATACCTGGAGCGTAGAATGACGGATACCTGGAGCGCAGAATGACGGATACCTGGAGAAATGCATGATGGATACCTGGAGCGTAGAATGACGGATACCTGGAGCGCAGAATGACGGATACCTGGAGCGTGGCATGACGGATACCTGGAGCATAGCATGACGGATACCTGGAGCGTAGAATGACGGATACCTGGAGCGTAGCATGATGGATACCTGGAGCGTAGAATGACGGATACCTGGAGCGTAGCATGATGGATACCTGGAGCGTAGCATGACGAATACCTGGAGCGTAGCTTGATGGATACCCGGAGCGTAGCGTGATGGATACCTGGAGTGTAGCAAGTTGGATACCTGGAGCTTAGAATGATGGATACCTGGAGCGTAGCATGATGGATACTTGGAGTGTAGCATGACGGATACCTGGAGCGTAGAATGACGGATACCTGGAGCGTAGCATGATGGATACCTGGAGAAATGCATGATGGATACCTGGAGAAATGCATGATGGATACCTGGAGCGTAGAATGACGGATACCTGGAGCGTAGAATGACGGATACCTGGAGCGTAGCATGATGGATACCTGGAGAAATACAAGATGGATACCTGGAGCGTAGAATGACGGATACCTGGATTGTAGAATGACGGATACCTGGAGCGTAGCATGTTGGATACCTGGAGCGTTGCATGATGGATACCTGGAGCGTTGCATGATGGATCCCTGGAGCGTTGCATGATCGATCCCTGGAGCGTGGAATGCCGGATACCTGGAGCGTAGCATGACGGATACCTGGAGCGTAGCATGACTGATATCTGGAGCGTAGCATGACTGATACCTGGAGCGTAGCATGACGGATACCTGGAGCGTAGCATGACGGATACCTGGAGCGTAGCATGACGGACACCTGGAGCGTAGCATGACGGATACCTGGAGCGTAGCATGACGGATATCCTGGAGCGTAGCATGACGGATACCTGGAGTGTAGCATGACGGATACCTGGAGTGTAGCATGACGGATATCCTGGAGCGTAGCATGACGGATACCTGGAGTGTAGCATGATGGATACCTGGAGTGTAGCATGTTGGATACCTGGAGCTTAGATAGATGAATACCTGGATCGTAGCATGATGGATACCTGGAGTGTAGCATGACGGATACCTGGAGCGTAGAATGACGGATACCTGGAGCGTAGCATGATGGATACCTGGAGAAATGCATGATGGATACCTGGAGCGTAGAATGACGGATACCTGGAGCGCAGAATGACGGATACCTGGAGCGTGGCATGACGGATACCTGGAGCGTAGCATGACGGATACCTGGAGCGTAGAATGACGGATACCTGGAGCGTAGCATGATGGATACCTGGAGCGTAGCATGAAGGATACCTGGAGCGTAGCATGATGGATACCTGGAGTGTAGCTTGATGAATACCATGAGCGTAGCATGACGGATACCTGGAGCGTAGAATGACGGACACCTGGAGCGTAGCATGACGGATACCTGAGCGTAGCATGATGGATACCTGGAGCGTAGCATGACGAATACCTGGAGCGTAGCGTGATGGATACCCGGAGCGTAGCATGATGGATACCTGGAGTGTAGCAAGTTGGATACCTGGAGCTTAGAATGATGGATACCTGGAGCGTAGCATGATGGATACTTGGAGTGTAGCATGACGGATACCTGGAGCGTAGAATGACGGATACCTGGAGCGTAGCATGATGGATACCTGGAGAAATGCATGATGGATACCTGGAGAAATGCATGGTGGATACCTGGAGCGTAGAATGACGGATACCTGGAGCGTAGAATGACGGATACCTGGAGCGTAGCATGATGGATACCTGGAGAAATACAAGATGGATACCTGGAGCGTAGAATGACGGATACCTGGATTGTAGAATGACGGATACCTGGAGCGTAGCATGTTGGATACCTGGAGCGTTGCATGATGGATACCTGGAGCGTTGCATGATGGATCCCTGGAGCGTTGCATGATCGATCCCTGGAGCGTGGAATGCCGGATACCTGGAGCGTAGCATGACGGATACCTGGAGCGTAGCATGACTGATATCTGGAGCGTAGCATGACTGATACCTGGAGCGTAGCATGACGGATACCTGGAGCGTAGCATGACGGATACCTGGAGCGTAGCATGACGGACACCTGGAGCGTAGCATGACGGATACCTGGAGCGTAGCATGACGGATATCCTGGAGCGTAGCATGACGGATACCTGGAGTGTAGCATGACGGATACCTGGAGTGTAGCATGACGGATATCCTGGAGCGTAGCATGACGGATACCTGGAGTGTAGCATGATGGATACCTGGAGTGTAGCATGTTGGATACCTGGAGCTTAGATAGATGGATACCTGGATCGTAGCATGATGGATACCTGGAGTGTAGCATGACGGATACCTGGAGCGTAGAATGACGGATACCTGGAGCGTAGCATGATGGATACCTGGAGAAATGCATGATGGATACCTGGAGCGTAGAATGACGGATACCTGGAGCGCAGAATGACGGATACCTGGAGCGTGGCATGACGGATACCTGGAGCGTAGCATGACGGATACCTGGAGCGTAGAATGACGGATACCTGGAGCGTAGCATGATGGATACCTGGAGCGTAGCATGAAGGATACCTGGAGCGTAGCATGATGGATACCTGGAGTGTAGCTTGATGAATACCATGAGCGTAGCATGACGGATACCTGGAGCGTAGAATGACGGACACCTGGAGCGTAGCATGACGGATACCTGAGCGTAGCATGATGGATACCTGGAGCGTAGCATGACGAATACCTGGAGCGTAGCGTGATGGATACCCGGAGCGTAGCATGATGGATACCTGGAGTGTAGCAAGTTGGATACCTGGAGCTTAGAATGATGGATACCTGGAGCGTAGCATGATGGATACTTGGAGTGTAGCATGACGGATACCTGGAGCGTAGAATGACGGATACCTGGAGCGTAGCATGATGGATACCTGGAGAAATGCATGATGGATACCTGGAGAAATGCATGATGGATACCTGGAGCATAGAATGACGGATACCTGGAGCGTAGAATGACGGATACCTGGAGCGTAGCATGATGGATACCTGGAGAAATACAAGATGGATACCTGGAGCGTAGAATGACGGATACCTGGATTGTAGAATGACGGATACCTGGAGCGTAGCATGATGGATACCTGGAGCGTAGCATGACGGATATCCTGGAGCGTAGCATGACGGATACCTGGAGTGTAGCATGACGGATACCTGGAGTGTAGCATGACGGATACCTGGAGCGTAGCATGACGGATACCTGGAGTGTAGCATGATGGATACCTGGAGCGTAGAATGACGGATACCTGGAGCGTAGCATGATGGATACCTGGAGAAATGCATGATGGATACCTGGAGTGTAGCATGATGGATACCTGGAGTGTAGCATGTTGGATACCTGGAGCTTAGATAGATGGATACCTGGATCGTAGCATGATGGATACCTGGAGTGTAGCATGACGGATACCTGGAGCGTAGAATGACGGATACCTGGAGCGTAGCATGATGGATACCTGGAGAAATATATGATGGATACCTGGAGCGTAGAATGACGGATACCTGGAGCGCAGAATGACGGATACCTGGAGAAATGCATGATGGATACCTGGAGCGTAGAATGACGGATACCTGGAGCGCAGAATGACGGATACCTGGAGCGTGGCATGACGGATACCTGGAGCATAGCATGACGGATACCTGGAGCGTAGAATGACGGATACCTGGAGCGTAGCATGATGGATACCTGGAGCGTAGCATGAAGGATACCTGGAGCGTAGCATGATTGATACCTGGAGTGTAGCAAGTTGGATACCTGGAGCTTAGAATGATGGATACCTGGAGCGTAGCATGATGGATACTTGTAGTGTAGCATGACGGATACCTGGAGCGTAGAATGACGGATACCTGGAGCGTAGCATGATGGATACCTGGAGAAATGCATGATGGATACCTGGAGAAATGAACGATGGATACCTGGAGCGTAGAATGACGGATACCTGGAGCGTAGAATGACGGATACCTGGAGCGTAGCATGATGGATACCTGGAGAAATACAAGATGGATACCTGGAGCGTAGAATGACGGATACCTGGAGCGTAGCATGATGGATACCTGGAGAAATGCATGATGGATACCTGGAGAAATGCATGATGGATACCTGGAGCGTAGAATGACGGATACCTGGAGCGTAGAATGACGGATACCTGGAGCGTAGCATGATGGATACCTGGAGAAATACAAGATGGATACCTTTAGCGTAGAATGACGGATACCTGGATTGTAGAATGACGGATACCTGGAGCGTAGCATGTTGGATACCTGGAGCGTTGCATGATGGATACCTGGAGCGTAGCATGACGGATACCTGAGCGTAGCATGATGGATACCTGGAGCGTAGCATGACGAATACCTGGAGCGTAGCGTGATGGATACCCGGAGCGTAGCATGATGGATACCTGGAGTGTAGCAAGTTGGATACCTGGAGCTTAGAATGATGGATACCTGGAGCGTAGCATGATGGATACTTGGAGTGTAGCATGACGGATACCTGGAGCGTAGAATGACGTATACCTGGAGCGTAGCATGATGGATACCTGGAGAAATGCATGATGGATACCTGGAGAAATGCATGATGGATACCTGGAGCGTAGAATGACGGATACCTGGAGCGTAGCATGATGGATACCTGGAGACATACAAGATGGATACCTGGAGCGTAGAATGACGGATACCTGGAGCGTAGCATGATGGATACCTGGAGAAATGCATGATGGATACCTGGAGAAATGCATGATGGATACCTGGAGCGTAGAATGACGGATACCTGGAGCGTAGAATGACGGATACCTGGAGCGTAGCATGATGGATACCTGGAGAAATACAAGATGGATACCTGGAGCGTAGAATGACGGATACCTGGATTGTAGAATGACGGATACCTGGAGCGTAGAATGACGGATACCTGGAGCGTAGCATGATGGATACCTGGAGAAATGCATGATGGATACCTGGAGCGTAGAATGACGGATACCTGGAGCGCAGAATGACGGATACCTGGAGCGTAGCATGATGGATACCTGGAGCGTAGCATGACGGATATCCTGGAGCGTAGCATGACGGATACCTGGAGTGTAGCATGACGGATACCTGGAGTGTAGCATGACGGATACCTGGAGCGTAGCATGACGGATACCTGGAGTGTAGCATGATGGATACCTGGAGCGTAGAATGACGGATACCTGGAGCGTAGCATGATGGATACCTGGAGAAATGCATGATGGATACCTGGAGAGTATAATGACGGATACCTGGAGCGTAGAATGACGGATACCTGGGGCGTAGCATGATGGATACCTGGAGCGTAGCGTGATGGATAACTGGAGTGTAGCATGATGGATACCTGGAGTGTAGCATGTTGGATACCTGGAGCTTAGAATGATGGATACCTGGAGCGTAGAATGATGGATACCTGGAGCTTAGAATGATGGATACCTGGAGCGTAGAATGATGGATACCTGGAGCGTAGCATGATGGATACCTGGAGAAATACATGATGGATACCTGGAGCGTAGAACGACGGATACCTGGAGCGTAGAATGACGGATACCTGGAGCGTAGCATGATGGATACCTGGAGAGTAGCATGATGGATACCTGGAGCGTAGCGTGATGGATACCTGGAGTGTAGCGTGATGGATAACTGGAGTGTAGCATGATGGATACCTGGAGTGTAGCATGTTGGATACCTGGAGCTTAGATAGATGGATACCTGGATCGTAGCATGATGGATACCTGGAGTGTAGCATGACGGATACCTGGAGCGTAGAATGACGGATACCTGGAGCGTAGCATGATGGATACCTGGAGAAATATATGATGGATACCTGGAGCGTAGAATGACGGATACCTGGAGCGCAGAATGAAGAATACCTGGAGCGTGGCATGACGGATACCTGGAGCGTAGCATGACGGATACCTGGAGCGTAGAATGACGGATACCTGGAGCGTAGCATGATGGATACCTGGAGCGTAGCATGAAGGATACCTGGAGCGTAGCATGATGGATACCTGGAGTGTAGCTTGATGAATACCATGAGCGTAGCATGACGGATACCTGGAGCGTAGAATGACGGACACCTGGAGCGTAGCATGACGGATACCTGAGCGTAGCATGATGGATACCTGGAGCGTAGCATGACGAATACCTGGAGCGTAGCGTGATGGATACCCGGAGCGTAGCGTGATGGATACCTGGAGTGTAGCATGTTGGATACCTGGAGCTTAGAATGATGGATACCTGGAGCGTAGCATGATCAATACCTGGAGCGTAGAATGACGGATTCCTGGAGCGTAGCATGATTGATACCTGGAGCGTAGAATGACGGATACCTGGATCGTAGCATGATGGATACTTGGAGTGTAGCATGACGGATACCTGGAGCGTAGAATGACGGATACCTGGAGCGTGGCATGATGGTTACCTGGAGAAATACATGATGGATACCTGGAGAAATGCATGATGGATACCTGGAGCGTAGAATGACGGATACCTGGAGCGTAGAATGACAGATACCTGGATCGTAGAATGACAGATACCTGGAGCGTAGCATGTTGGATACCTGGAGCGTTGCATGATGGATACCTGGAGCGTAGCATGATGGATACCTGGAGAAATACAAGATGGATACCTGGAGCGTAGAATGACGGATACCTGGATCGTAGAATGACAGATACCTGGAGCGTAGCATGTTGGATACCTGGAGCGTTGCATGATGGATACCTGAAACGTTGCATGATGGATCCCTGGAGCGTTGCATGATCGATCCCTGGAGCATGGAATGCCGGATACCTGGAGCGTAGAACGACGGATACCTGGAGCGTAGAATGATGGATACCTGGAGCGTTGCATGATGGATACCTGGAGCGTTGCATGATGGATCCCTGGAGCGTAGCAGGATGGATACCTGGAGCGTGGAATGCCGGATACCTGGAGCGCAGAATGACGGATACCTGGAGCGTAGCATGATGGATACCTGGAGCGTAGCATGACGGATATCCTGGAGCGTAGCATGACGGATACCTGGAGTGTAGCATGACGGATACCTGGAGTGTAGCATGACGGATACCTGGAGCGTAGCATGACGGATACCTGGAGTGTAGCATGATGGATACCTGGAGCGTAGAATGACGGATACCTGGAGCGTAGCATGATGGATACCTGGAGAAATGCATGATGGATACCTGGAGAGTATAATGACGGATACCTGGAGCGTAGAATGACGGATACCTGGGGCGTAGCATGATGGATACCTGGAGCGTAGCGTGATGGATAACTGGAGTGTAGCATGATGGATACCTGGAGTGTAGCATGTTGGATACCTGGAGCTTAGAATGATGGATACCTGGAGCGTAGAATGATGGATACCTGGAGCTTAGAATGATGGATACCTGGAGCGTAGAATGATGGATACCTGGAGCGTAGCATGATGGATACCTGGAGAAATACATGATGGATACCTGGAGCGTAGAACGACGGATACCTGGAGCGTAGAATGACGGATACCTGGAGCGTAGCATGATGGATACCTGGAGAGTAGCATGATGGATACCTGGAGCGTAGCGTGATGGATACCTGGAGTGTAGCGTGATGGATAACTGGAGTGTAGCATGATGGATACCTGGAGTGTAGCATGTTGGATACCTGGAGCTTAGATAGATGGATACCTGGATCGTAGCATGATGGATACCTGGAGTGTAGCATGACGGATACCTGGAGCGTAGAATGACGGATACCTGGAGCGTAGCATGATGGATACCTGGAGAAATATATGATGGATACCTGGAGCGTAGAATGACGGATACCTGGAGCGCAGAATGAAGAATACCTGGAGCGTGGCATGACGGATACCTGGAGCGTAGCATGACGGATACCTGGAGCGTAGAATGACGGATACCTGGAGCGTAGCATGATGGATACCTGGAGCGTAGCATGAAGGATACCTGGAGCGTAGCATGATGGATACCTGGAGTGTAGCTTGATGAATACCATGAGCGTAGCATGACGGATACCTGGAGCGTAGAATGACGGACACCTGGAGCGTAGCATGACGGATACCTGAGCGTAGCATGATGGATACCTGGAGCGTAGCATGACGAATACCTGGAGCGTAGCGTGATGGATACCCGGAGCGTAGCGTGATGGATACCTGGAGTGTAGCATGTTGGATACCTGGAGCTTAGAATGATGGATACCTGGAGCGTAGCATGATCAATACCTGGAGCGTAGAATGACGGATTCCTGGAGCGTAGCATGATTGATACCTGGAGCGTAGAATGACGGATACCTGGATCGTAGCATGATGGATACTTGGAGTGTAGCATGACGGTTACCTGGAGCGTAGAATGACGGATACCTGGAGCGTGGCATGATGGTTACCTGGAGAAATACATGATGGATACCTGGAGAAATGCATGATGGATACCTGGAGCGTAGAATGACGGATACCTGGAGCGTAGAATGACAGATACCTGGATCGTAGAATGACAGATACCTGGAGCGTAGCATGTTGGATACCTGGAGCGTTGCATGATGGATACCTGGAGCGTAGCATGATGGATACCTGGAGAAATACAAGATGGATACCTGGAGCGTAGAATGACGGATACCTGGATCGTAGAATGACAGATACCTGGAGCGTAGCATGTTGGATACCTGGAGCGTTGCATGATGGATACCTGAAACGTTGCATGATGGATCCCTGGAGCGTTGCATGATCGATCCCTGGAGCATGGAATGCCGGATACCTGGAGCGTAGAACGACGGATACCTGGAGCGTAGAATGATGGATACCTGGAGCGTTGCATGATGGATACCTGGAGCGTTGCATGATGGATCCCTGGAGCGTAGCAGGATGGATACCTGGAGCGTGGAATGCCGGATACCTGGAGCGTGGAATGCCGGATACCTGGAGCGTAGCATGACGGATACCTGGAGCGTAGCATGACGGATACCTGGAGCGTAGCATGACGGATACCTGGAGCGTAGCATGATGGATACATGGAGTGTAGCTTGATGGATACCTGGAGCGTAGCATGATGGATACCTGGAGTGTAGCATGATGGATACCTGGAGTGTAGCATGACGGATACCTGGAGCGTATCATGACGGATACCTGGAGCGTAGCATGACGGATACCTGGAGCGTATCATGACGGATACCTGGAGCGTAGCATGACGGATACCTGGAGCGTAGCATGATGGATACATGGAGTGTAGCTTGATGGATACCTGGAGCGTAGCATGATGGATACCTGGAGTGTAGCATGATGGATACCTGGAGTGTAGCATGATGGATACCTGGAGTGTAGCATGACGGATACCTGGAGCGTAGAATGACGGATACCTGTAGCGTAGCATGATGGATACCTGGAGCGTAGAATGACAGATACCTGGAGCGTAGCATGATGGATACCTGGAGAAATGCATGATGGATACCTGGAGAGTAGAATGACGGATACCTGGAGCGTAGAATGACGGATACCTGGAGCGTAGCATGATGGATACCTGGATAGTAGCGTGATGGATACCTGGAGTGTAGCGTGATGGATACCTGGAGTGTAGCGTGATGGATAACTGGAGTGTAGCATGATGGATACCTGGAGTGTAGCATGTTGGATACCTGGAGCTTAGAATGATGGATACCTGGAGCGTAGAATGATGGATACCTGGAGCGTAGCATGATGGATACCTGGAGAAATACATGATGGATACCTGGAGCGTAGAATGACGGATACCTGGAGCGTAGAATGACGGATACCTGGAGCGTAGCATGACGGATACCTGGAGCGTAGCATGATGGATACCTGGAGAAATGCATGATGGATACCTGGAGCGTAGAATGACGGATACCTGGAGCGTAGAATGACGGATACCTGGAGCGTAGAATGATGGATCCCTGGAGCGTAGCAAGATGGATACCTGGAGCGTAGCATGACGAATACCTGGAGCGTAGCGTGATGGATACCCGGAGCGTAGCGTGATGGATACCTGGAGTGTAGCAAGTTGGATACCTGGAGCTTAGAATGATGGATACCTGGAGCGTAGCATGATCAATACCTGGAGCGTAGAATGACGGATACCTGGAGCGTAGCATGATCGATACCTGGAGCGTAGAATGACGGATACCTGGATCGTAGCATGATGGATAATTGGAGTGTAGCATGACGGATACCTGGAGCGTAGAATGACGGATACCTGGAGCGTAGCATGATGGATACCTGGAGAAATGCATGATGGATACCTGGAGAAATGCATGATGGATACCTGGAGCGTAGAATGACGGATACCTGCAGCGTAGAATGACGGATACCTGGAGCGTAGCATGATGGATACCTGGAGAAATACAAGATGGATACCTGGAGCGTAGAATGACGAATACCTGGATTGTAGAATGACGGATACCTGGAGCGTAGCATGTTGGATACCTGGAGCGTTGCATGATGGATACCTGGAGCGTTGCATGATGGATCCCTGGAGCGTTGCATGATCGATCCCTGGAGCGTGGAATGCCGGATACCTGGAGCGTAGCATGACGGATACCTGGAGCGTAGCATGACTGATACCTGGAGCGTAGCATGACTGATACCTGGAGCGTAGCATGACGGATACCTGGAGCGTAGCATGACGGATACCTGGAGCGTAGCATGACGGATACCTGGAGCGTATTATGACGGATATCCTGGAGCGTAGCATGACAGATACCTGGAGTGTAGCATGACGGATACCTGGAGTGTAGCATGACGGATTCCTGGAGCGTAGCATGACGGATACCTGGAGTGTAGCATGATGGATACCTGGAGCGTAGAATGACGGATACCTGGAGCGTAGCATGATGGATACCTGGAAAAATGCATGATGGATACCTGGAGAGTAGAATGACGGATACCTGGAGCGTAGAATGACGGATACCTGGAGCGTAGCATGATGAATACCTGGAGCGTAGCATGATGGATACCTGGAGTGTAGCGTGATGGATAACTGGAGTGTAGCATGATGGATACCTGGAGTGTAGCATGTTGGATACCTGGAGCTTAGAATGATGGATACCTGGAGCGTAGAATGATGGATACCTGGAGCTTAGAATGATGAATACCTGGAGCGTAGAATGATGGATACCTGGAGCGTAGCATGATGGATACCTGGAGAAATACATGATGGATACCTGGAGCGTAGAACGACGGATACCTGGAGCGTAGAATGACGGATACCTGGAGCGTAGCATGATGGATACCTGGAGCGTAGCATGATGGATACCTGGAGAGTAGCATGATGGATACCTGGAGCGTAGCGTGATGGATACCTGGAGTGTAGCGTGATGGATAACTGGAGTGTAGCATGATGGATACCTGGAGTGTAGCATGTTGGATACCTGGAGCTTAGATAGATGGATACCTGGATCGTAGCATGATGGATACCTGGAGTGTAGCATGACGGATACCTGGAGCGTAGAATGACGGATACCTGGAGCTTAGCATGATGGATACCTGGAGAAATGCATGATGGATACCTGGAGTGTAGAATGACGGATACCTGGAGCGCAGAATGACGGATACCTGGAGCTTGGCATGACGGATACCTGGAGCGTAGCATGACGGATACCTGGAGCGTAGAATGACGGATACCTGGAGCGTAGCATGATGGATACCTTGAGCGTAGCATGAAGGATACCTGGAGCGTAGCATGATGGATACCTGGAGTGTAGCTTGATGAATACCATGAGCGTAGCATGACGGATACCTGGAGCGTAGAATGACGGACACCTGGAGCGTAGCATGACGGATACCTGAGCGTAGCATGATGGATACCTGGAGCGTAGCATGACGAATAACTGGAGCGTAGCGTGATGGATACCCGGAGCGTAGCGTGATGGATACCTGGAGTGTAGCAAGTTGGATACCTGGAGCTTAGAATGATGGATACCTGGAGCGTAGCATGATGGATACTTGGAGTGTAGCATGACGGATACCTGGAGCGTAGAATGACGGATACCTGGAGCGTAGCATGATGGATACCTGGAGAAATGCATGATGGATACCTGGAGAAATGCATGATGGATACCTGGAGCGTAGAATGACGGATACCTGGAGCGTAGAATGACGGATACCTGGAGCGTAGCATGATGGATACCTGGAGAAATACAAGATGGATACCTGGAGCATAGAATGACGGATACCTGGATTGTAGAATGACGGATACCTGGAGCGTAGCATGTTGGATACCTGGAGCGTTGCATGATGGATACCTGGAGCGTTGCATGATGGATCCCTGGAGCGTTGCATGATCGATCCCTGGAGCGTGGAATGCCGGATACCTGGAGCGTAGCATGATGGATACCTGGAGTGTAGCTTGATGAATACCATGAGCGTAGCATGACGGATACCTGGAGCGTAGAATGACGGATACCTGGAGCGTAGCATGTTGGATACCTGGAGCGTTGCATGATGGATACCTGGAGCGTTGCATGATGGATCCCTGGAGCGTTGCATGATCGATCCCTGGAGCGTGGAATGCCGGATACCTGGAGCGTAGCATGACGGATACCTGGAGCGTAGCATGACGGATACCTGGAGCGTAGAATGACGGATACCTGGAGCGTAGCATGATGGATACCTGGAGCGTAGCATGAAGGATACCTGGAGCGTAGCATGATGGATACCTGGAGTGTAGCTTGATGAATACCATGAGCGTAGCATGACGGATAAATGGAGCGTAGAATGACGGACACCTGGAGCGTAGCATGACGGATACCTGAGCGTAGCATGATGGATACCTGGAGCGTAGCATGACGAATACCTGGAGCGTAGCGTGATGGATACCCGGAGCGTAGCGTGATGGATACCTGGAGTGTAGCAAGTTGGATACCTGGAGCTTAGAATGATGGATACCTGGAGCGTAGCATGACGGATACCTGGAAAGTAGAATGACGGATACCTGGAGCGTAGCATGATGGATACCTGGAGAAATGCATGATGGATACCTGGAGAAATGCATGATGGATACCTGGAGCGTAGAATGACGGATACCTGGAGCGTAGAATGACGGATACCTGGAGCGTAGCATGATGGATACCTGGAGAAATACAAGATGGATACCTGGAGCATAGAATGACGGATACCTGGATTGTAGAATGACGGATACCTGGAGCGTAGCATGTTGGATACCTGGAGCGTTGCATGATGGATACCTGGAGCGTTGCATGATGGATCCCTGGAGCGTTACATGATCGATCCCTGGAGCGTGGAATGCCGGATACCTGGAGCGTAGCATGACGGATACCTGGAGCGTAGCATGACTGATACCTGGAGCGTAGCATGACTGATACCTGGAGCGTAGCATGACGGATACCTGGAGCGTAGCATGACGGATACCTGGAGCGTAGCATGACGGATACCTGGAGCGTAGCATGACGGATATCCTGGAGTGTAGCATGACGGATACCTGGAGTGTAGCATGACGGATACCTGGAGCGTAGCATGACGGATACCTGGAGCGTAGCATGACGGATACCTGGAGTGTAGCATGATGGATACCTGGAGCGTAGAATGACGGATACCTGGAGCGTAGCATGATGGATACCTGGAGAAATGCATGATGGATACCTGGAGAGTAGAATGACGGATACCTGGAGCGTAGAATGACGGATACCTGGAGCGTAGCATGATGGATACCTGGAGCGTAGCATGATGGATACCTGGAGTGTAGCGTGATGGATAACTGGAGTGTAGCATGATGGATACCTGGAGTGTAGCATGTTGGATACCTGGAGCTTAGAATGATGGATACCTGGAGCGTAGAATGATGGATACCTGGAGCTTAGAATGATGGATACCTGGAGCTTAGAATGATGGATACCTGGAGCGTAGCATGATGGATACCTGGAGAAATACATGATGGATACCTGGAGCGTAGAACGACGGATACCTGGAGCGTAGAATGACGGATACCTGGAGCGTAGCATGATGGATACCTGGAGCGTAGCATGATGGATACCTGGAGAGTAGCATGATGGATACCTGGAGCGTAGCGTGATGGATACCTGGAATGTAGCGTGATGGATAACTGGAGTGTAGCATGTTGGATACCTGGAGCTTGGATAGATGGATACCTGGATCGTAGCATGATGGATACCTGGAGTGTAGCATGACGGATACCTGGAGCGTAGAATGACGGATACCTGGAGCGTAGCATGATGGATACCTGGAGAAATGCATGATGGATACCTGGAGCGTAGAATGACGGATAACTGGTGCGCAGAATGACGGATACCTGGAGCGTGGCATGACGGATACCTGGAGCGTAGAATGACGGATACCTGGAGCGTAGCATGATGGATACCTGGAGCGTAGCATGAAGGATACCTGGAGCGTAGCATGACGGATACCTGGAGCGTATCATGACTGATACCTGGAGCGTAGCATGACTGATACCTGGAGCGTAGAATGACGGATACCTGGAGCGTAGCATGTTGGATACCTGGAGCGTTGCATGATGGATACCTGGAGCGTTGCATGATGGATCCCTGGAGCGTTGCATGATCGATCCCTGGAGCGTGGAATGCCGGATACCTGGAGCGTAGCATGACGGATACCTGGAGCGTAGCATGACGGATACCTGGAGCGTAGAATGACGGATACCTGGAGCGTAGCATGATGGATACCTGGAGCGTAGCATGAAGGATACCTGGAGCGTAGCATGATGGATACCTGGAGTGTAGCTTGATGAATACCATGAGCGTAGCATGACGGATACCTGGAGCGTAGAATGACGGACACCTGGAGCGTAGCATGACGGATACCTGAGCGTAGCATGATGGATACCTGGAGCGTAGCATGACGAATACCTGGAGCGTAGCGTGATGGATACCCGGAGCGTAGCGTGATGGATACCTGGAGTGTAGCAAGTTGGATACCTGGAGCTTAGAATGATGGATACCTGGAGCGTAGCATGATGGATACTTGGAGTGTAGCATGACGGATACCTGGAGCGTAGAATGACGGATACCTGGAGCGTAGCATGATGGATACCTGGAGAAATGCATGATGGATACCTGGAGAAATGCATGATGGATACCTGGAGCGTAGAATGACGGATACCTGGAGCGTAGAATGATGGATACCTGGAGCGTAGCATGATGGATACCTGGAGAAATACAAGATGGATACCTGGAGCATAGAATGACGGATACCTGGATTGTAGAATGACGGATACCTGGAGCGTAGCATGTTGGATACCTGGAGCGTTGCATGATGGATACCTGGAGCGTTGCATGATGGATCCCTGGAGCGTTGCATGATCGATCCCTGGAGCGTGGAATGCCGGATACCTGGAGCGTAGCATGACGGATACCTGGAGCGTAGCATGACTGATACCTGGAGCGTAGCATGACTGATACCTGGAGCGTAGCATGACGGATACCTGGAGCGTAGCATGACGGATACCTGGAGCGTAGCACGACGGATACCTGGAGCGTAGCATGACGGATATCCTGGAGCGTAGCATGACGGATACCTGGAGTGTAGCATGACGGATACCTGGAGTGTAGCATGACGGATACCTGGAGCGTAGCATGACGGATACCTGGAGTGTAGCATGATGGATACCTGGAGCGTAGAATGACGGATACCTGGAGCGTAGCATGATGGATACCTGGAGAAATGCATGATGGATACCTGGAGAGTAGAATGACGGATACCTGGAGCGTAGAATGACGGATACCTGGAGCGTAGCATGATGGATACCTGGAGCGTAGCATGATGGATACCTGGAGTGTAGCGTGATGGATAACTGGAGTGTAGCATGATGGATACCTGGAGTGTAGTATTTTGGATACCTGGAGCTTAGAATGATGGATACCTGGAGCGTAGAATGATGGATACCTGGAGCTTAGAATGATGGATACCTGGAGCGTAGAATGATGGATACCTGGAGCGTAGCATGATGGATACCTGGAGAAATACATGATGGATACCTGGAGCGTAGAACGACGGATACCTGGAGCGTAGAATGACGGATACCTGGAGCGTAGCATGATGGATACCTGGAGCGTAGCATGATGGATACCTGGAGAGTAGCATGATGGATACCTGGAGCGTAGCGTGATGGATACCTGGAGTGTAGCGTGATGGATAACTGGAGTGTAGCATGTTGGATACCTGGAGCTTAGATAGATGGATACCTGGATCGTAGCATGATGTATACCTGGAATGTAGCATGACGGATACCTGGAGCGTAGAATGACGGATACCTGGAGCGTAGCATGATGGATACCTGGAGAAATGCATGATGGATACCTGGAGCGTAGAATGACGGATAACTGGTGCGCAGAATGACGGATACCTGGAGCGTGGCATGACGGATACCTGGAGCGTAGAATGACGGATACCTGGAGCGTAGCATGATGGATACCTGGAGCGTAGCATGAAGGATACCTGGAGCGTGGCATGATGGATACCTGGAGTGTAGCTTGATGAATACCATGAGCGTAGCATGACGGATACCTGGAGCGTAGAATGACGGACACCTGGAGCGTAGCATGACGGATACCTGAGCGTAGCATGATGGATACCTGGAGCGTAGCATGATGAATACCTGGAGCGTAGCGTGATGGATACCTGGAGTGTAGCGTGATGGATAACTGGAGTGTAGCATGTTGGATACCTGGAGCTTAGATAGATGGATACCTGGATCGTAGCTTGATGGATACCTGGAGTGTAGCATGACGGATACCTGGAGCGTAGAATGACGGATACCTGGAGCGTAGCATGATGGATACCTGGAGAAATGCATGACTGATACCTGGAGCGTAGCATGACTGATACCTGGAGCGTAGAATGACGGATACCTGGAGCGTAGCATGTTGGATACCTGGAGCGTTGCATGATGGATACCTGGAGCGTTGCATGATGGATCCCTGGAGCGTTGCATGATCGATCCCTGGAGCGTGGAATGCCGGATACCTGGAGCGTAGCATGACGGATACCTGGAGCGTAGCATGACGGATACCTGGAGCGTAGAATGACGGATACCTGGAGCGTAGCATGATGGATACCTGGAGCGTAGCATGAAGGATACCTGGAGCGTAGCATGATGGATACCTGGAGTGTAGCTTGATGAATACCATGAGCGTAGCATGACGGATACCTGGAGCGTAGAATGACGGACACCTGGAGCGTAGCATGACGGATACCTGAGCGTAGCATGATGGATACCTGGAGCGTAGCATGACGAATACCTGGAGCGTAGCGTGATGGATACCCGGAGCGTAGCGTGATGGATACCTGGAGTGTAGCAAGTTGGATACCTGGAGCTTAGAATGATGGATACCTGGAGCGTAGCATGATGGATACTTGGAGTGTAGCATGACGGATACCTGGAGCGTAGAATGACGGATACCTGGAGCGTAGCATGATGGATACCTGGAGAAATGCATGATGGATACCTGGAGAAATGCATGATGGATACCTGGAGCGTAGAATGACGGATACCTGGAGCGTAGAATGACGGATACCTGGAGCGTAGCATGATGGATACCTGGAGAAATACAAGATGGATACCTGGAGCATAGAATGACGGATACCTGGATTGTAGAATGACGGATACCTGGAGCGTAGCATGTTGGATACCTGGAGCGTTGCATGATGGATACCTGGAGCGTTGCATGATGGATCCCTGGAGCGTTGCATGATCGATCCCTGGAGCGTGGAATGCCGGATACCTGGAGCGTAGCATGACGGATACCTGGAGCGTAGCATGACTGATACCTGGAGCGTAGCATGACTGATACCTGGAGCGTAGCATGACGGATACCTGGAGCGTAGCATGACGGATACCTGGAGCGTAGCATGACGGATACCTGGAGCGTAGCATGACGGATATCCTGGAGCGTAGCATGACGGATACCTGGAGTGTAGCATGACGGATACCTGGAGTGTAGCATGACGGATACCTGGAGCGTAGCATGACGGATACCTGGAGTGTAGCATGATGGATACCTGGAGCGTAGAATGACGGATACCTGGAGCGTAGCATGATGGATACCTGGAGAAATGCATGATGGATACCTGGAGAGTAGAATGACGGATACCTGGAGCGTAGAATGACGGATACCTGGAGCGTAGCATGATGGATACCTGGAGCGTAGCATGATGGATACCTGGAGTGTAGCGTGATGGATAACTGGAGTGTAGCATGATGGATACCTGGAGTGTAGCATGTTGGATACCTGGAGCTTAGAATGATGGATACCTGGAGCGTAGAATGATGGATACCTGGAGCTTAGAATGATGGATACCTGGAGCGTAGAATGATGGATACCTGGAGCGTAGCATGATGGATACCTGGAGAAATACATGATGGATACCTGGAGCGTAGAACGACGGATACCTGGAGCGTAGAATGACGGATACCTGGAGCGTAGCATGATGGATACCTGGAGCGTAGCATGATGGATACCTGGAGAGTAGCATGATGGATACCTGGAGCGTAGCGTGATGGATACCTGGAGTGTAGCGTGATGGATAACTGGAGTGTAGCATGTTGGATACCTGGAGCTTAGATAGATGGATACC
The DNA here is from genome assembly GCF_029448725.1 of Salvelinus fontinalis. Taxonomy (NCBI): domain Eukaryota; kingdom Metazoa; phylum Chordata; class Actinopteri; order Salmoniformes; family Salmonidae; genus Salvelinus; species Salvelinus fontinalis. The sequence goes on from NC_074665.1 coordinate 78,958,147, forward strand.
TGGATCGTAGCATGATGTATACCTGGAGTGTAGCATGACGGATACCTGGAGCGTAGAATGACGGATACCTGGAGCGTAGCATGATGGATACCTGGAGAAATGCATGATGGATACCTGGAGCGTAGAATGACGGATAACTGGTGCGCAGAATGACGGATACCTGGAGCGTGGCATGACGGATACCTGGAGCGTAGAATGACGGATACCTGGAGCGTAGCATGATGGATACCTGGAGCGTAGCATGAAGGATACCTGGAGCGTAGCATGATGGATACCTGGAGTGTAGCTTGATGAATACCATGAGCGTAGCATGACGGATACCTGGAGCGTAGAATGACGGACACCTGGAGCGTAGCATGACGGATACCTGAGCGTAGCATGATGGATACCTGGAGCGTAGCATGATGAATACCTGGAGCGTAGCGTGATGGATACCCGGAGCGTAGCGTGATGGATACCTGGAGTGTAGCAAGTTGGATACCTGGAGCTTAGAATGATGGATACCTGGAGCGTAGCATGATCAATACCTGGAGCGTAGAATGACGGATACCTGGAGCGTAGCATGATCGATACCTGGAGCGTAGAATGACGGATACCTGGATCGTAGCATGATGGATACTTGGAATGTAGCATGACGGATACCTGGAGCGTAGAATGACGGATACCTGGAGCGTAGCATGATGGATACCTGGAGAAATGCATGATGGATACCTGGAGAGTAGAATGACGGATACCTGGAGCGTAGAATGACGGATACCTGGAGCGTAGCATGATGGATACCTGGAGCGTAGCATGATGGATACCTGGAGTGTAGCGTGATGGATAACTGGAGTGTAGCATGATGGATACCTGGAGTGTAGCATGTTGGATACCTGGAGCTTAGAATGATGGATACCTGGAGCGTAGAATGATGGATACCTGGAGCTTAGAATGATGGATACCTGGAGCGTAGAATGATGGATACCTGGAGCGTAGCATGATGGATACCTGGAGAAATACATGATGGATACCTGGAGCGTAGAACGACGGAGACCTGGAGCGTAGAATGACGGATACCTGGAGCGTAGCATGATGGATACCTGGAGCGTAGCATGATGGATACCTGGAGAGTAGCATGATGGATACCTGGAGCGTAGCGTGATGGATACCTGGAGTGTAGCGTGGTGGATAACTGGAGTGTAGCATGTTGGATACCTGGAGCTTAGATAGATGGATACCTGGATCGTAGCATGATGGATACCTGGAGTGTAGCATGACGGATACCTGGAGCGTAGAATGACGGATACCTGGAGCGTAGCATGATGGATACCTGGAGAAATGCATGATGGATACCTGGAGCGTAGAATGACGGATACCTGGAGCGTAGCATGATGGATACCTGGAGCGTAGCATGATGGATACCTGGAGAGTAGCATGATGGATACCTGGAGCGTAGCGTGATGGATACCTGGAGTGTAGCGTGATGGATAACTCGAGTGTAGCATGTTGGATACCTGGAGCTTAGATAGATGGATACCTGGATCGTAGCATGATGGATACCTGGAGTGTAGCATGACGGATACCTGGAGCGTAGAATGACGGATACCTGGAGCGTAGCATGATGGATACCTGGAGAAATGCATGATGGATACCTGGAGCGTAGAATGACGTATAACTGGTGCGCAGAATGACGGATACCTGGAGCGTGGCATTACGGATACCTGGAGCGTAGAATGACGGATACCTGGAGCGTAGCATGATGGATACCTGGAGCGTAGCATGAAGGATACCTGGAGCGTAGCATGATGGATACCTGGAGTGTAGCTTGATGAATACCATGAGCGTAGCATGACGGATACCTGGAGCGTAGAATGACGGACACCTGGAGCGTAGCATGACGGATACCTGAGCGTAGCATGATGGATACCTGGAGCGTAGCATGATGAATACCTGGAGCGTAGCGTGATGGATACCCGGAGCGTAGCGTGATGGATACCTGGAGTGTAGCAAGTTGGATACCTGGAGCTTAGAATGATGGATACCTGGAGCGTAGCATGACCAATACCTGGAGCGTAGAATGACGGATACCTGGAGCGTAGCATGATCGATACCTGGAGCGTAGAATGACGGATACCTGGATCGTAGCATGATGGATACTTGGAGTGTAGCATGACGGATACCTGGAGCTTAGAATGATGGATACCTGGAGCGTAGCATGATGGATACTTGGAGTTTAGCATGACGGATACCTGGAGCGTAGAATGACGGATACCTGGAGCGTAGCATGATGGATACCTGGAGAAATGCATGATGGATACCTGGAGAAATGCATGATGGATACCTGGAGCGTAGAATGACGGATACCTGGAGCGTAGAATGACGGATACCTGGAGCGTAGCATGATGGATACCTGGAGAAATACAAGATGGATACCTGGAGCGTACAATGACGGATACCTGGATTGTAGAATGACGGATACCTGGAGCGTAGCATGTTGGATACCTGGAGCGTTGCATGATGGATACCTGGAGCGTTGCATGATGGATCCCTGGAGCGTTGCATGATCGATCCCTGGAGCGTGGAATGCCGGATACCTGGAGCGTAGCATGACGGATACCTGGAGCGTAGCATGACTGATACCTGGAGCGTAGCATGATGGATACCTGGAGTGTAGCTTGATGAATACCATGAGCGTAGCATGACGGATACCTGGAGCGTAGAATGACGGACACCTGGAGCGTAGAATGACGGATACCTGAGCGTAGCATGATGGATACCTGGAGCTTAGCATGACGAATACCTGGAGCGTAGCGTGATGGATACCCGGAGCGTAGCATGATGGATACCTGGAGTGTAGCAAGTTGGATACCTGGAGCTTAGAATGATGGATACCTGGAGCGTAGCATGATGGATACTTGGAGTGTAGCATGACGGATACCTGGAGCGTAGAATGACGTATACCTGGAGCGTAGCATGATGGATACCTGGAGAAATGCATGATGGATACCTGGAGAAATGCATGATGGATACCTGGAGCGTAGAATGACGGATACCTGGAGCGTAGAATGACGGATACCTGGAGCGTAGCATGATGGATACCTGGAGAAATACAAGATGGATACCTGGAGCGTAGAATGACGGATACCTGGAGCGTAGCATGATGGATACCTGGAGAAATGCATGATGGAAACCTGGAGAAATGCATGATGGATACCTGGAGCGTAGAATGACGGATACCTGGAGCGTAGAATGACGGATACCTGGAGCGTAGCATGATGGATACCTGGAGAAATACAAGATGGATACCTGGAGCGTAGAATGACGGATACCTGGATTGTAGAATGACGGATACCTGGAGCGTAGCATGTTGGATACCTGGAGCGTTGCATGATGGATACCTGGAGTGTGGCATGACGGATACCTGGAGCGTAGAATGACGGATACCTGGAGCGTAGCATGATGGATACCTGGAGAAATGCATGATGGATACCTGGAGCGTAGAATGACGGATACCTGGAGCGCAGAATGACGGATACCTGGAGCGTAGCATGATGGATACCTGGAGCGTAGCATGACGGATATCCTGGAGCGTAGCATGACGGATACCTGGAGTGTAGCATGACGGATACCTGGAGTGTAGCATGACGGATACCTGGAGCGTAGCATGACGGATACCTGGAGTGTAGCATGATGGATACCTGGAGCGTAGAATGACGGATACCTGGAGCGTAGCATGATGGATACCTGGAGAAATGCATGATGGATACCTGGAGAGTAGAATGACGGATACCTGGAGCGTAGAATGACGGATACCTGGAGCGTAGCATGATGGATACCTGGAGCGTAGCGTGATGGATAACTGGAGTGTAGCATGATGGATACCTGGAGTGTAGCATGTTGGATACCTGGAGCTTAGAATGATGGATACCTGGAGCGTAGAATGATGGATACCTGGAGCTTAGAATGATGGATACCTGGAGCGTAGAATGATGGATACCTGGAGCGTAGCATGATGGATACCTGGAGAAATACATGATGGATACCTGGAGCGTAGAACGACGGATACCTGGAGCGTAGAATGACGGATACCTGGAGCGTAGCATGATGGATACCTGGAGAGTAGCATGATGGATACCTGGAGCGTAGCGTGATGGATACCTGGAGTGTAGCGTGATGATACCTGGAGTGTAGCATGACGGATACCTGGAGCGTAGAATGACGGATACCTGGAGCGTAGCATGATGGTTACCTGGAGAAATGCATGATGGATACCTGGAGAAATGCATGATGGATACCTGGAGCGTAGAATGACGGATACCTGGAGCGTAGAATGACAGATACCTGGATCGTAGAATGACAGATACCTGGAGCGTAGCATGTTGGATACCTGGAGCGTTGCATGATGGATACCTGGAGCGTAGCATGATGGATACCTGGAGAAATACAAGATGGATACCTGGAGCGTAGAATGACGGATACCTGGATCGTAGAATGACAGATACCTGGAGCGTAGCATGTTGGATACCTGGAGCGTTGCATGATGGATACCTGAAACGTTGCATGATGGATCCCTGGAGCGTTGCATGATCGATCCCTGGAGCATGGAATGCCGGATACCTGGAGCGTAGCATGACGGATACCTGGAGCGTAGCATGACTGATACCCCGAGCGTAGCATGATGGATACCTGGAGTGTAGCATGTTGGATACCTGGAGCTTAGAATGATGGATACCTGGAGCGTAGAATGATGGATACCTGGAGCTTAGAATGATGGATACCTGGAGCGTAGAATGATGGATACCTGGAGCGTAGCATGATGGATACCTGGAGAAATACATGATGGATACCTGGAGCGTAGAACGACGGATACCTGGAGCGTAGAATGATGGATACCTGGAGCGTTGCATGATGGATACCTGGAGCGTTGCATGATGGATCCCTGGAGCGTAGCAGGATGGATACCTGGAGCGTGGAATGCCGGATACCTGGAGCGTGGAATGCCGGATACCTGGAGCGTAGCATGACGGATACCTGGAGCGTAGCATGACTGATACCTGGAGCGTAGCATGACGGATACCTGGAGCGTATCATGACGGATACCTGGAGCGTAGCATGACGGATACCTGGAGCGTATCATGACGGATACCTGGAGCGTAGCATGACGGATACCTGGAGCGTAGCATGATGGATACATGGAGTGTAGCTTGATGGATACCTGGAGCGTAGCATGATGGATACCTGGAGTGTAGCATGATGGATACCTGGAGTGTAGCATGATGGATACCTGGAGTGTAGCATGACGGATACCTGGAGCGTAGAATGACGGATACCTGGAGCGTAGCATGATGGATACCTGGAGCGTAGAATGACAGATACCTGGAGCGTAGCATGATGGATACCTGGAGAAATGCATGATGGATACCTGGAGAGTAGAATGACTGATACCTGGAGCGTAGAATGACGGATACCTGGAGCGTAGCATGATGGATACCTGGATAGTAGCGTGATGGATACCTGGAGTGTAGCAAGTTGGATACCTGGAGCTTAAAATGATGGATACCTGGAGAAATGCATGATGGATACCTGGAGAAATGCATGATGGATACCTGGAGCGTAGAATGACGGATACCTGGAGCGTAGAATGACGGATACCTGGAGAAATACAAGATGGATACCTGGAGCATAGAATGACGGATACCTGGATTGTAGAATGACGGATACCTGGAGCGTAGCATGTTGGATACCTGGAGCGTTGCATGATGGATACCTGGAGCGTTGCATGATGGATCCCTGGAGCGTTGCATGATCGATCCCTGGAGCGTGGAATGCCGGATACCTGGAGCGTAGCATGACGGATACCTGGAGCGTAGCATGACTGATACCTGGAGCGTAGCATGACTGATATCTGGAGCGTAGCATGACGGATACCTGGAGCGTAGCATGACGGATACCTGGAGCGTAGCATGACGGATACCTGGAGCGTAGCATGACGGATATCCTGGAGCGTAGCATGACGGATACCTGGAGTGTAGCATGACGGATACCTGGAGTGTAGCAAGTTGGATACCTGGAGCTTAGAATGATGGATACCTGGAGCGTAGCATGATCAATACCTGGAGCGTAGAATGACGGATACCTGGAGCGTAGCATGATCGATACCTGGAGCGTAGAATGCCGGATACCTGGATCGTAGCATGATGGATACTTGGAGTGTAGCATGACGGATACCTGGAGCGTAGAATGACGGATACCTGGAGCGTAGCATGATGGATACCTGGAGAAATGCATGATGGATACCTGGAGAAATGCATGATGGATACCTGGAGCGTAGAATGACGGATACCTGCAGCGTAGAATGACGGATACCTGGAGCGTAGCATGATGGATACCTGGAGAAATACAAGATGGATACCTGGAGCGTAGAATGACGGACACCTGGAGCGTAGCATGACGGATACCTGAGCGTAGCATGATGGATACCTGGAGCGTAGCATGACGAATACCTGGAGCGTAGCGTGATGGATACCCGGAGCGTAGCGTGATGGATACCTGGAGTGTAGCAAGTTGGATACCTGGAGCTTAGAATGATGGATACCTGGAGCGTAGCATGATGGATACTTGGAGTGTAGCATGACGGATACCTGGAGCGTAGAATGACGGATACCTGGAGCGTAGCATGATGGATACCTGGAGAAATGCATGATGGATACCTGGAGAAATGCATGATAGATACCTGGAGCGTAGAATGACGGATACCTGGAGCGTAGAATGACGGATACCTGGAGCGTAGCATGATGGATACCTGGAGAAATACAAGATGGATACCTGGAGCATAGAATGACGGATACCTGGATTGTAGAATGACGGATACCTGGAGCGTAGCATGTTGGATACCTGGAGCGTTGCATGATGGATACCTGGAGCGTTGCATGATGGATACCTGGAGCGTTGCATGATCGATCCCTGGAGTGTGGAATGCCGGATACCTGGAGCGTAGCATGACGGATACCTGGAGCGTAGCATGACTGATACCTGGAGCGTAGCATGACTGATATCTGGAGCGTAGCATGATGGATACCTGGAGCGTTGCATGATGGATACCTGGAGCGTTGCATGATCGATCCCTGGAGTGTGGAATGCCGGATACCTGGAGCGTAGCATGACGGATACCTGGAGCGTAGCATGACTGATACCTGGAGCGTAGCATGACTGATATCTGGAGCGTAGCATGACGGATACCTGGAGCGTAGCATGACGGATACCTGGAGCGTAGCATGACGGATACCTGGAGCGTAGCATGACGGATATCCTGGAGCGTAGCATGACGGATACCTGGAGTGTAGCATGACGGATACCTGGAGTGTAGCATGACGGATACCTGGAGCGTAGCATGACGGATACCTGGAGTGTAGCATGATGGATACCTGGAGCGTAGAATGACGGATACCTGGAGCGTAGCATGATGGATACCTGGAGAAATGCATGATGGATACCTGGAGAGTAGAATGACGGATACCTGGAGCGTAGAATGACGGATACCTGGAGCGTAGCATGACGGATACCTGGAGCGTAGCATGATGGATACCTGGAGTGTAGCGTGATGGATAACTGGAGTGTAGCATGATGGATACCTGGAGTGTAGCATGTTGGATACCTGGAGCTTAGAATGATGGATACCTGGAGCGTAGAATGATGGATACCTGGAGCTTAGAATGATGGATACCTGGAGCGTAGAATGATGGATACCTGGAGCGTAGCATGATGGATACCTGGAGAAATACATGATGGATACCTGGAGCGTAGAACGACGGATACCTGGAGCGTAGAATGACGGATACCTGGAGCGTAGCATGATGGATACCTGGAGCGTAGCATGATGGATACCTGGAGAGTAGCATGATGGATACCTGGAGCGTAGCGTGATGGATACCTGGAGTGTAGCGTGATGGATAACTGGAGTGTAGCATGTTGGATACCTGGAGCTTAGATAGATAGATACCTGGATCGTAGCATGATGGATACCTGGAGTGTAGCATGACGGATACCTGGAGCGTAGAATGACGGATACCTGGAGCGTAGCATGATGGATACCTGGAGAAATGCATGATGGATACCTGGAGCGTAGAATGACGGATAACTGGTGCGCAGAATGACGGATACCTGGAGCGTGGCATGACGGATACCTGGAGCGTAGAATGACGGATACCTGGAGCGTAGCATGATGGATACCTGGAGCGTAGCATGAAGGATACCTGGAGCGTAGCATGAAGGATACCTGGAGTGTAGCTTGATGAATACCATGAGCGTAGCATGACGGATACCTGGAGCGTAGAATGACGGACACCTGGAGCGTAGCATGACGGATACCTGAGCTTAGCATGATGGATACCTGGAGCGTAGCATGATGAATACCTGGAGCGTAGCGTGATGGATACCCGGAGCGTAGCGTGATGGATACCTGGAGTGTAGAATGACGGATACCTGGAGTGTAGCATGATGGATACCTGGAGCGTAGAATGACGGATACCTGGAGCGTAGCATGATGGATACCTGGAGAAATGCATGATGGATACCTGGAGAGTAGAATGACGGATACCTGGAGCGTAGAATGACGGATACCTGGAGCGTAGCATGACGGATACCTGGAGCGTAGCATGATGGATACCTGGAGTGTAGCGTGATGGATAACTGGAGTGTAGCATGATGGATACCTGGAGTGTAGCATGTTGGATACCTGGAGCTTAGAATGATGGATACCTGGAGCGTAGAATGATGGATACCTGGAGCTTAGAATGATGGATACCTGGAGCGTAGAATGATGGATACCTGGAGCGTAGCATGATGGATACCTGGAGAAATACATGATGGATACCTGGAGCGTAGAACGACGGATACCTGGAGCGTAGAATGACGGATACCTGGAGCGTAGCATGATGGATACCTGGAGCGTAGCATGATGGATACCTGGAGAGTAGCATGATGGATACCTGGAGCGTAGCGTGATGGATACCTGGAGTGTAGCGTGATGGATAACTGGAGTGTAGCATGTTGGATACCTGGAGCTTAGATAGATGGATACCTGGATCGTAGCATGATGGATACCTGGAGTGTAGCATGGCGGATACCTGGAGCGTAGAATGACGGATACCTGGAGCGTAGCATGATGGATACCTGGAGAAATGCATGATGGATACCTGGAGCGTAGAATGACGGATAACTGGTGCGCAGAATGACGGATACCTGGAGCGTGGCATGACGGATACCTGGAGCGTAGAATGACGGATACCTGGAGCGTAGCATGATGGATACCTGGAGCGTAGCATGAAGGATACCTGGAGCGTAGCATTATGGATACCTGGAGTGTAGCTTGATGAATACCATGAGCGTAGCATGACGGATACCTGGAGCGTAGAATGACGGACACCTGGAGCGTAGCATGACGGATACCTGAGCTTAGCATGATGGATACCTGGAGCGTAGCATGATGAATACCTGGAGCGTAGCGTGATGGATACCCGGAGCGTAGCGTGATGGATACCTGGAGTGTAGCAAGTTGGATACCTGGAGCTTAGAATGATGGATACCTGGAGCGTAGCATGATCAATACCTGGAGCGTAGAATGACGGATACCTGGAGCGTAGCATGATCGATACCTGGAGCGTAGAATGACGGATACCTGGATCGTAGCATGATGGATACTTGGAATGTAGCATGACGGATACCTGGAGCGTAGAATGACGGATACCTGGAGCGTAGCATGATGGTTACCTGGAGAAATGCATGATGGATACCTGGAGAAATGCATGATGGATACCTGGAGCGTAGAATGACGGATACCTGGAGCGTAGAATGACGGATACCTGGAGCGTAGCATGATGGATACCTGGAGAAATACAAGATGGATACCTGGAGCGTAGAATGACGGATACCTGTATCGTAGAATGACAGATACCTGGAGCGTAGCATGTTGGATACCTGGAGCGTTGCATGATGGATACCTGGAAAAATGCATGATGGATACCTGGAGAGTAGAATGACGGATACCTGGAGCGTAGAATGACGTATACCTGGAGCGTAGCATGATGGATACCTGGAGCGTAGCATGATGGATACCTGGAGTGTAGCGTGATGGATAACTGGAGTGTAGCATGATGGATACCTGGAGTGTAGCATGTTGGATACCTGGAGCTTAGAATGATGGATACCTGGAGCGTAGAATGATGGATACCTGGAGCTTAGAATGATGAATACCTGGAGCGTAGAATGATGGATACCTGGAGCGTAGCATGATGGATACCTGGAGAAATACATGATGGATACCTGGAGCGTAAAACGACGGATACCTGGAGCGTAGAATGACGGATACCTGGAGCGTAGCATGATGGATACCTGGAGCGTAGCATGATGGATACCTGGAGAGTATCATGATGGATACCTGGAGCGTAGCGTGATGGATACCTGGAGTGTAGCGTGATGGATAACTGGAGTGTAGCATGATGGATACCTGGAGTGTAGCATGTTGGATACCTGGAGCTTAGATAGATGGATACCTGGATCGTAGCATGATGGATACCTGGAGTGTAGCATGACGGATACCTGGAGCGTAGAATGACGGATACCTGGAGCTTAGCATGATGGATACCTGGAGAAATGCATGATGGATACCTGGAGCGTAGAATGACGGATACCTGGAGCGCAGAATGACGGATACCTGGAGCGTGGCATGACGGATACCTGGAGCGTAGCATGACGGATACCTGGAGCGTAGAATGAAGGATACCTGGAGCGTAGCATGATGGATACCTGGAGCGTAGCATGAAGGATACCTGGAGCGTAGCATGATGGATACCTGGAGTGTAGCTTGATGAATACAATGAGCGTAGCATGACGGATTCCTGGAGCGTAGAATGACGGACACCTGGAGCGTAGCATGACGGATACCTGAGCGTAGCATGATGGATACCTGGAGCGTAGCATGACGAATACCTGGAGCGTAGCGTGATGGATACCCGGAGCGTAGCGTGATGGATACCTGGAGTGTAGCAAGTTGGATACCTGGAGCTTAGAATGATGGATACCTGGAGCGTAGCATGATGGATACTTGGAGTGTAGCATGACGGATACCTGGAGCGTAGAATGACGGATACCTGGAGCGTAGCATGATGGATACCTGGAGAAATGCATGATGGATACCTGGAGAAATGCATGATGGATACCTGGAGCGTAGAATGACGGATACCTGGAGCGTAGAATGACGGATACCTGGAGCGTAGCATGATGGATACCTGGAGAAATACAAGATGGATACCTGGAGCATAGAATGACGGATACCTGGATTGTAGAATGACGGATACCTGGAGCGTAGCATGTTGGATACCTGGAGCGTTGCATGATGGATACCTGGAGCGTTGCATGACTGATACCTGGAGCGTAGCATGACTGATACCTGGAGCGTAGCATGACGGATACCTGGAGCGTAGCATGACGGATACCTGGAGCGTAGCATGACGGATACCTGGAGCGCAGCATGACGGATATCCTGGAGCGTAGCATGACGGATACCTGGAGTGTAGCATGACGGATACCTGGAGTGTAGCATGACGGATACCTGGAGCGTAGCATGACGGATACCTGGAGTGTAGCATGATGGATACCTGGAGCGTAGAATGACGGATACCTGGAGCGTAGCATGATGGATACCTGGAGAAATGCATGATGGATACCTGGAGAGTAGAATGACGGATACCTGGAGCGTAGAATGACGGATACCTGGAGCGTAGCATGACGGATACCTGGAGCGTAGCATGATGGATACCTGGAGTGTAGCGTGATGGATAACTGGAGTGTAGCATGATGGATACCTGGAGTGTAGCATGTTGGATACCTGGAGCTTAGAATGATGGATACCTGGAGCGTAGAATGATGGATACCTGGAGCTTAGAATGATGGATACCTGGAGCTTAGAATGATGGATACCTGGAGCGTAGCATGATGGATACCTGGAGAAATACATGATGGATACCTGGAGCGTAGAACGACGGATACCTGGAGCGTAGAATGACGGATACCTGGAGCGTAGCATGATGGATACCTGGAGCGTAGCATGATGGATACCTGGAGAGTAGCATGATGGATACCTGGAGCGTAGCGTGATGGATACCTGGAGTGTAGCGTGATGGATAACTGGAGTGTAGCATGTTGGATACCTGGAGCTTAGATAGATGGATACCTGGATCGTAGCATGATGGATACCTGGAGTGTAGCATGACGGATACCTGGAGCGTAGAATGACGGATACCTGGAGCGTAGCATGATGGATACCTGGAGAAATGCATGATGGATACCTGGAGCGTAGAATGACGGATAACTGGTGCGCAGAATGACGGATACCTGGAGCGTGGCATGACGGATACCTGGAGCGTAGAATGACGGATACCTGGAGCGTAGCATGATGGATACCTGGAGCGTAGCATGAAGGATACCTGGAGCGTAGCATGATGGATACCTGGAGTGTAGCTTGATGAATACCATGAGCGTAGCATGACGGATACCTGGAGCGTAGAATGACGGACACCTGGAGCGTAGCATGACGGATACCTGAGCGTAGCATGATGGATACCTGGAGCGTAGCATGATGAATACCTGGAGCGTAGCGTGATGGATACCCGGAGCGTAGCGTGATGGATACCTGGAGTGTAGCAAGTTGGATACCTGGAGCTTAGAATGATGGATACCTGGAGCGTAGCATGATCAATACCTGGAGCGTAGAATGACGGATACCTGGAGCGTAGCATGATCGATACCTGGAGCGTAGAATGACGGATACCTGGATCGTAGCATGATGGATACTTGGAATGTAGCATGACGGATACCTGGAGCGTAGAATGACGGATACCTGGAGCGTAGCATGATGGTTACCTGGAGAAATGCATGATGGATACCTGGAGAAATGCATGATGGATACCTGGAGCGTAGAATGACGGATACCTGGAGCGTAGAATGACGGATACCTGGAGCGTAGCATGATGGATACCTGGAGAAATACAAGATGGATACCTGGAGCGTAGAATGACGGATACCTGTATCGTAGAATGACAGATACCTGGAGCGTAGCATGTTGGATACCTGGAGCGTTGCATGATGGATACCTGAAGCGTTGCATGATGGATCCCTGGAGCGTTGCATGATCGATCCCTGGAGCATGGAATGCCGGATACCTGGAGCGTAGCATGACGGATACCTGGAGCGTAGCATGACTGATACCTGGAGCGTAGCATGACTGATACCTGGAGCGTAGCATGATGGATACCTGGAGTGTAGCATGATGGATACTTGGAGTGTAGCATGACGGATACCTGGAGCTTAGAATGACGGATACCTGGAGCGTAGCATGATGGATACCTGGAGCGTAGCATGATGGATACCTGAAACGTTGCATGATGGATCCCTGGAGCGTTGCATGATCGATCCCTGGAGCATGGAATGCCGGATACCTGGAGCGTAGCATGACGGATACCTGGAGCGTAGCATGACTGATACCCCGAGCGTAGCATGATGGATACCTGGAGTGTAGCATGTTGGATACCTGGAGCTTAGAATGATGGATACCTGGAGCGTAGAATGATGGATACCTGGAGCTTAGAATGATGGATACCTGGAGCGTAGAATGATGGATACCTGGAGCGTAGCATGATGGATACCTGGAGAAATACATGATGGATACCTGGAGCGTAGAACGACGGATACCTGGAGCGTAGAATGATGGATACCTGGAGCGTTGCATGATGGATACCTGGAGCGTTGCATGATGGATCCCTGGAGCGTAGCAGGATGGATACCTGGAGCGTGGAATGCCGGATACCTGGAGCGTGGAATGCCGGATACCTGGAGCGTAGCATGACGGATACCTGGAGCGTAGCATGACTGATACCTGGAGCGTAGCATGACGGATACCTGGAGCGTATCATGACGGATACCTGGAGCGTAGCATGACGGATACCTGGAGCGTATCATGACGGATACCTGGAGCGTAGCATGACGGATACCTGGAGCGTAGCATGATGGATACATGGAGTGTAGCTTGATGGATACCTGGAGCGTAGCATGATGGATACCTGGAGTGTAGCATGATGGATACCTGGAGTGTAGCATGATGGATACCTGGAGTGTAGCATGACGGATACCTGGAGCGTAGAATGACGGATACCTGGAGCGTAGCATGATGGAAACCTGGAGCGTAGAATGACAGATACCTGGAGCGTAGCATGATGGATACCTGGAGAAATGCATGATGGATACCTGGAGAGTAGAATGACTGATACCTGGAGCGTAGAATGACGGATACCTGGAGCGTAGCATGATGGATACCTGGATAGTAGCGTGATGGATACCTGGAGTGTAGCGTGATGGATACCTGGAGTGTAGCGTGATGGATAACTGGAGTGTAGCATGATGGATACCTGGAGTGTAGCATGTTGGATACCTGGAGCTTAGAATGATGGATACCTGTAGCGTAGAATGATGGATACCTGGAGCGTAGCATGATGGATACCTGGAGAAATACATGATGGATACCTGGAGCGTAGAATGACGGATACCTGGAGCGTAGAATGACGGATACCTGGAGCGTAGCATGACGGATACCTGGAGCGTAGCATGATGGATACCTGGAGAAATGCATGATGGATACCTGGAGCGTAGAATGACGGATACCTGGAGCGTAGAATGACGGATACCTGGAGCGTAGAATGATGGATACCTGGAGCGTAGCAAGATGGATACCTGGAGCGTAGCATGACGAATACCTGGAGCGTAGCGTGATGGATACCCGGAGCATAGCGTGATGGATACCTGGAGTGTAGCAAGTTGGATACCTGGAGCTTAGAATGATGGATACCTGTAGCGTAGAATGATGGATACCTGGAGCGTAGCATGATGGATACCTGGAGAAATACATGATGGATACCTGGAGCGTAGAATGACGGATACCTGGAGCGTAGAATGACGGATACCTGGAGCGTAGCATGATGGATACCTGGAGAAATGCATGATGGATACCTGGAGAAATGCATGATGGATACCTGGAGCGTAGAATGACGGATACCTGCAGCGTAGAATGACGGATACCTGGAGCGTAGCATGATGGATACCTGGAGAAATACAAGATGGATACCTGGAGCGTAGAATGACGGACACCTGGAGCGTAGCATGACGGATACCTGAGCGTAGCATGATGGATACCTGGAGCGTAGCATGACGAATACCTGGAGCGTAGCGTGATGGATACCCGGAGCGTAGCGTGATGGATACCTGGAGTGTAGCAAGTTGGATACCTGGAGCTTAGAATGATGGATACCTGGAGAAATGCATGATGGATACCTGGAGAAATGCATGATGGATACCTGGAGCGTAGAATGACGGATACCTGGAGCGTAGAATGACGGATACCTGGAGAAATACAAGATGGATACCTGGAGCATAGAATGACGGATACCTGGATTGTAGAATGACGGATACCTGGAGCGTAGCATGTTGGATACCTGGAGCGTTGCATGATGGATACCTGGAGCGTTGCATGATGGAGCCCTGGAGCGTTGCATGATCGATCCCTGGAGCGTGGAATGCCGGATACCTGGAGCGTAGCATGACGGATACCTGGAGCGTAGCATGACTGATACCTGGAGCGTAGCATGACTGATATCTGGAGCGTAGCATGACGGATACCTGGAGCGTAGCATGACGGATACCTGGAGCGTAGCATGACGGATACCTGGAGCGTAGCATGACGGATATCCTGGAGCGTAGCATGACGGATACCTGGAGTGTAGCATGACGGATACCTGGAGTGTAGCAAGTTGGATACCTGGAGCTTAGAATGATGGATACCTGGAGCGTAGCATGATCAATACCTGGAGCGTAGAATGACGGATACCTGGAGCGTAGCATGATCGATACCTGGAGCGTAGAATGACGGATACCTGGATCGTAGCATGATGGATACTTGGAGTGTAGCATGACGGATACCTGGAGCGTAGAATGACGGATACCTGGAGCGTAGCATGATGGATACCTGGAGAAATGCATGATGGATACCTGGAGAAATGCATGATGGATACCTGGAGCGTAGAATGACGGATACCTGCAGCGTAGAATGACGGATACCTGGAGCGTAGCATGATGGATACCTGGAGAAATACAAGATGGATACCTGGAGCGTAGAATGACGGACACCTGGAGCGTAGCATGACGGATACCTGAGCGTAGCATGATGGATACCTGGAGCGTAGCATGACGAATACCTGGAGCGTAGCGTGATGGATACCCGGAGCGTAGCGTGATGGATACCTGGAGTGTAGCAAGTTGGATACCTGGAGCTTAGAATGATGGATACCTGGAGCGTAGCATGATGGATACTTGGAGTGTAGCATGACGGATACCTGGAGCGTAGAATGACGGATACCTGGAGCGTAGCATGATGGATACCTGGAGAAATGCATGATGGATACCTGGAGAAATGCATGATAGATACCTGGAGCGTAGAATGACGGATACCTGGAGCGTAGAATGACGGATACCTGGAGCGTAGCATGATGGATACCTGGAGAAATACAAGATGGATACCTGGAGCATAGAATGACGGATACCTGGATTGTAGAATGACGGATACCTGGAGCGTAGCATGTTGGATACCTGGAGCGTTGCATGATGGATACCTGGAGCGTTGCATGATGGATCCCTGGAGCGTTGCATGATCGATCCCTGGAGCGTGGAATGCCGGATACCTGGAGCGTAGCATGACGGATACCTGGAGCGTAGCATGACTGATACCTGGAGCGTAGCATGACTGATATCTGGAGCGTAGCATGACGGATACCTGGAGCGTAGCATGACGGATACCTGGAGCGTAGCATGACGGATACCTGGAGCGTAGCATGACGGATATCCTGGAGCGTAGCATGACGGATACCTGGAGTGTAGCATGACGGATACCTGGAGTGTAGCATGACGGATACCTGGAGCGTAGCATGACGGATACCTGGAGTGTAGCATGATGGATACCTGGAGCGTAGAATGACGGATACCTGGAGCGTAGCATGATGGATACCTGGAGAAATGCATGATGGATACCTGGAGAGTAGAATGACGGATACCTGGAGCGTAGAATGACGGATACCTGGAGCGTAGCATGACGGATACCTGGAGCGTAGCATGATGGATACCTGGAGTGTAGCGTGATGGATAACTGGAGTGTAGCATGATGGATACCTGGAGTGTAGCATGTTGGATACCTGGAGCTTAGAATGATGGATACCTGGAGCGTAGAATGATGGATACCTGGAGCTTAGAATGATGGATACCTGGAGCGTAGAATGATGGATACCTGGAGCGTAGCATGATGGATACCTGGAGAAATACATGATGGATACCTGGAGCGTAGAACGACGGATACCTGGAGCGTAGAATGACGGATACCTGGAGCGTAGCATGATGGATACCTGGAGCGTAGCATGATGGATACCTGGAGAGTAGCATGATGGATACCTGGAGCGTAGCGTGATGGATACCTGGAGTGTAGCGTGATGGATAACTGGAGTGTAGCATGTTGGATACCTGGAGCTTAGATAGATGGATACCTGGATCGTAGCATGATGGATACCTGGAGTGTAGCATGACGGATACCTGGAGCGTAGAATGACGGATACCTGGAGCGTAGCATGATGGATACCTGGAGAAATGCATGATGGATACCTGGAGCGTAGAATGACGGATAACTGGTGCGCAGAATGACGGATACCTGGAGCGTGGCATGACGGATACCTGGAGCGTAGAATGACGGATACCTGGAGCGTAGCATGATGGATACCTGGAGCGTAGCATGAAGGATACCTGGAGCGTAGCATGATGGATACCTGGAGTGTAGCTTGATGAATACCATGAGCGTAGCATGACGGATACCTGGAGCGTAGAATGACGGACACCTGGAGCGTAGCATGACGGATACCTGAGCTTAGCATGATGGATACCTGGAGCGTAGCATGATGAATACCTGGAGCGTAGCGTGATGGATACCCGGAGCGTAGCGTGATGGATACCTGGAGTGTAGAATGACGGATACCTGGAGTGTAGCATGATGGATACCTGGAGCGTAGAATGACGGATACCTGGAGCGTAGCATGATGGATACCTGGAGAAATGCATGATGGATACCTGGAGAGTAGAATGACGGATACCTGGAGCGTAGAATGACGGATACCTGGAGCGTAGCATGACGGATACCTGGAGCGTAGCATGATGGATACCTGGAGTGTAGCGTGATGGATAACTGGAGTGTAGCATGATGGATACCTGGAGTGTAGCATGTTGGATACCTGGAGCTTAGAATGATGGATACCTGGAGCGTAGAATGATGGATACCTGGAGCTTAGAATGATGGATACCTGGAGCGTAGAATGATGGATACCTGGAGCGTAGCATGATGGATACCTGGAGAAATACATGATGGATACCTGGAGCGTAGAACGACGGATACCTGGAGCGTAGAATGACGGATAACTGGTGCGCAGAATGACGGATACCTGGAGCGTGGCATGACGGATACCTGGAGCGTAGAATGACGGATACCTGGAGCGTAGCATGATGGATACCTGGAGCGTAGCATGAAGGATACCTGGAGCGTAGCATGATGGATACCTGGAGTGTAGCTTGATGAATACCATGAGCGTAGCATGACGGATACCTGGAGCGTAGAATGACGGACACCTGGAGCGTAGCATGACGGATACCTGAGCTTAGCATGATGGATACCTGGAGCGTAGCATGATGAATACCTGGAGCGTAGCGTGATGGATACCCGGAGCTTAGCGTGATGGATACCTGGAGTGTAGCAAGTTGGATACCTGGAGCTTAGAATGATGGATACCTGGAGCGTAGCATGATCAATACCTGGAGCGTAGAATGACGGATACCTGGAGCGTAGCATGATCGATACCTGGAGCGTAGAATGACGGATACCTGGATCGTAGCATGATGGATACTTGGAATGTAGCATGATGGATACCTGGAGCGTAGAATGACGGATACCTGGAGCGTAGCATGATGGTTACCTGGAGAAATGCATGATGGATACCTGGAGAAATGCATGATGGATACCTGGAGCGTAGAATGACGGATACCTGGAGCGTAGCATGATGGATACCTGGAGAAATACAAGATGGATACCTGGAGCGTAGAATGACGGATACCTGTATCGTAGAATGACAGATACCTGGAGCGTAGCATGTTGGATACCTGGAGCGTTGCATGATGGATACCTGGAAAAATGCATGATGGATACCTGGAGAGTAGAATGACGGATACCTGGAGCGTAGAATGACGTATACCTGGAGCGTAGCATGATGGATACCTGGAGCGTAGCATGATGGATACCTGGAGTGTAGCGTGATGGATAACTGGAGTGTAGCATGATGGATACCTGGAGTGTAGCATGTTGGATACCTGGAGCTTAGAATGATGGATACCTGGAGCGTAGAATGATGGATACCTGGAGCTTAGAATGATGAATACCTGGAGCATAGAATGATGGATACCTGGAGCGTAGCATGATGGATACCTGGAGAAATACATGATGGATACCTGGAGCGTAGAACGACGGATACCTGGAGCGTAGAATGACGGATACCTGGAGCGTAGCATGATGGATACCTGGAGCGTAGCATGATGGATACCTGGAGAGTATCATGATGGATACCTGGAGCATAGCGTGATGGATACCTGGAGTGTAGCGTGATGGATAACTGGAGTGTAGCATGATGGATACCTGGAGTGTAGCATGTTGGATACCTGGAGCTTAGATAGATGGATACCTGGATCGTAGCATGATGGATACCTGGAGTGTAGCATGACGGATACCTGGAGCGTAGAATGACGGATACCTGGAGCTTAGCATGATGGATACCTGGAGAAATGCATGATGGATACCTGGAGCGTAGAATGACGGATACCTGGAGCGCAGAATGACGGATACCTGGAGCGTGGCATGACGGATACCTGGAGCGTAGCATGACGGATACCTGGAGCGTAGAATGAAGGATACCTGGAGCGTAGCATGATGGATACCTGGAGCGTAGCATGAAGGATACCTGGAGCGTAGCATGATGGATACCTGGAGTGTAGCTTGATGAATACAATGAGCGTAGCATGACGGATTCCTGGAGCGTAGAATGACGGACACCTGGAGCGTAGCATGACGGATACCTGAGCGTAGCATGATGGATACCTGGAGCGTAGCATGACGAATACCTGGAGCGTAGCGTGATGGATACCCGGAGCGTAGCGTGATGGATACCTGGAGTGTAGCAAGTTGGATACCTGGAGCTTAGAATGATGGATACCTGGAGCGTAGCATGATGGATACTTGGAGTGTAGCATGACGGATACCTGGAGCGTAGAATGACGGATACCTGGAGCGTAGCATGATGGATACCTGGAGAAATGCATGATGGATACCTGGAGAAATGCATGATGGATACCTGGAGCGTAGAATGACGGATACCTGGAGCGTAGAATGACGGATACCTGGAGCGTAGCATGATGGATACCTGGAGAAATACAAGATGGATACCTGGAGCATAGAATGACGGATACCTGGATTGTAGAATGACGGATACCTGGAGCGTAGCATGTTGGATACCTGGAGCGTTGCATGATGGATACCTGGAGCGTTGCATGATGGATCCCTGGAGCGTTGCATGATCGATCCCTGGAGCGTGGAATGCCGGATACCTGGAGCGTAGCATGACGGATACCTGGAGCGTAGCATGACTGATACCTGGAGCGTAGCATGACTGATACCTGGAGCGTAGCATGACGGATACCTGGAGCGTAGCATGACGGATACCTGGAGCGCAGCATGACGGATATCCTGGAGCGTAGCATGACGGATACCTGGAGTGTAGCATGACGGATACCTGGAGTGTAGCATGACGGATACCTGGAGCGTAGCATGACGGATACCTGGAGTGTAGCATGATGGATACCTGGAGCGTAGAATGACGGATACCTGGAGCGTAGCATGATGGATACCTGGAGAAATGCATGATGGATACCTGGAGAGTAGAATGACGGATACCTGGAGCGTAGAATGACGGATACCTGGAGCGTAGCATGACGGATACCTGGAGCGTAGCATGATGGATACCTGGAGTGTAGCGTGATGGATAACTGGAGTGTAGCATGATGGATACCTGGAGTGTAGCATGTTGGATACCTGGAGCTTAGAATGATGGATACCTGGAGCGTAGAATGATGGATACCTGGAGCTTAGAATGATGGATACCTGGAGCGTAGAATGATGGATACCTGGAGCGTAGCATGATGGATACCTGGAGAAATACATGATGGATACCTGGAGCGTAGAACGACGGATACCTGGAGCGTAGAATGACGGATACCTGGAGCGTAGCATGATGGATACCTGGAGCGTAGCATGATGGATACCTGGAGAGTAGCATGATGGATACCTGGAGCGTAGCGTGATGGATACCTGGAGTGTAGCGTGATGGATAACTGGAGTGTAGCATGTTGGATACCTGGAGCTTAGATAGATGGATACCTGGATCGTAGCATGATGGATACCTGGAGTGTAGCATGACGGATACCTGGAGCGTAGAATGACGGATACCTGGAGCGTAGCATGATGGATACCTGGAGAAATGCATGATGGATACCTGGAGCGTAGAATGACGGATAACTGGTGCGCAGAATGACGGATACCTGGAGCGTGGCATGACGGATACCTGGAGCGTAGAATGACGGATACCTGGAGCGTAGCATGATGGATACCTGGAGCGTAGCATGAAGGATACCTGGAGCGTAGCATGATGGATACCTGGAGTGTAGCTTGATGAATACCATGAGCGTAGCATGACGGATACCTGGAGCGTAGAATGACGGACACCTGGAGCGTAGCATGACGGATACCTGAGCGTAGCATGATGGATACCTGGAGCGTAGCATGATGAATACCTGGAGCGTAGCGTGATGGATACCCGGAGCGTAGCGTGATGGATACCTGGAGTGTAGCAAGTTGGATACCTGGAGCTTAGAATGATGGATACCTGGAGCGTAGCATGATCAATACCTGGAGCGTAGAATGACGGATACCTGGAGCGTAGCATGATCGATACCTGGAGCGTAGAATGACGGATACCTGGATCGTAGCATGATGGATACTTGGAATGTAGCATGACGGATACCTGGAGCGTAGAATGACGGATACCTGGAGCGTAGCATGATGGTTACCTGGAGAAATGCATGATGGATACCTGGAGAAATGCATGATGGATACCTGGAGCGTAGAATGACGGATACCTGGAGCGTAGAATGACGGATACCTGGAGCGTAGCATGATGGATACCTGGAGAAATACAAGATGGATACCTGGAGCGTAGAATGACGGATACCTGTATCGTAGAATGACAGATACCTGGAGCGTAGCATGTTGGATACCTGGAGCGTTGCATGATGGATACCTGAAGCGTTGCATGATGGATCCCTGGAGCGTTGCATGATCGATCCCTGGAGCATGGAATGCCGGATACCTGGAGCGTAGCATGACGGATACCTGGAGCGTAGCATGACTGATACCTGGAGCGTAGCATGACTGATACCTGGAGCGTAGCATGATGGATACCTGGAGTGTAGCATGATGGATACTTGGAGTGTAGCATGACGGATACCTGGAGCTTAGAATGATGGATACCTGGAGCGTAGCATGATGGATACTTGGAGTTTAGCATGACGGATACCTGGAGCGTAGAATGACGGATACCTGGAGCGTAGCATGATGGATACCTGGAGAAATGCATGATGGATACCTGGAGAAATGCATGATGGATACCTGGAGCGTAGAATGACGGATACCTGGAGCGTAGAATGACGGATACCTGGAGCGTAGCATGATGGATACCTGGAGAAATACAAGATGGATACCTGGAGCGTAGAATGACGGATACCTGGATTGTAGAATGACGGATACCTGGAGCGTAGCATGTTGGATACCTGGAGCGTTGCATGATGGATACCTGGAGCGTTGCATGATGGATCCCTGGAGCGTTGCATGATCGATCCCTGGAGCGTGGAATGCCGGATACCTGGAGCGTAGCATGACGGATACCTGGAGCGTAGCATGACTGATACCTGGAGCGTAGCATGACTGATACCTGGAGCGTAGCATGACGGATACCTGGAGCGTAGCATGACGGATACCTGGAGCGTAGCATGACTGATACCTGGAGCCTAGCATGACTGATACCTGGAGCGTAGCATGATGGATACCTGGAGAAATGAATGATGGATACCTGGAGCGTAGAATGACGGATACCTGGAGCGCAGAATGACGGATACCTGGAGCGTGGCATGACGGATACCTGGAGCGTAGCATGACGGATACCTGGAGCGTAGAATGACGGATACCTGGAGCGTAGCATGATGGATACCTGGAGCGTAGCATGAAGGATACCTGGAGCGTAGCATGATGGATACCTGGAGTGTAGCTTGATGAACACCATGAGCGTAGCATGACGGATACCTGGAGCGTAGAATGACGGACACCTGGAGCGTAGCATGACGGATACCTGAGCGTAGCATGATGGATACCTGGAGCGTAGCATGACGAATACCTAGAGCGTAGCGTGATGGATACCCGGAGCGTAGCGTGATGGATACCTGGAGTGTAGCAAGTTGGATACCTGGAGCTTAGAATGATGGATACCTGGAGCGTAGCATGATGGATACTTGGAGTGTAGCATGACGGATACCTGGAGTGTAGAATGACATATACCTGGAGCGTAGCATGATGGATACCTGGAGCATAGAATGACGGATACCTGGAGCGTAGAATGACGGATACCTGGAGCGTAGCATGATGGATACCTGGAGAAATACAAGATGGATACCTGGAGCGTAGAATGACGGATACCTGGAGCGTAGCATGATGGATACCTGGAGCGTAGAATGACGGATACCTGGAGCGTAGCATGATGGATACCTGGAGAAATACAAGATGGATACCTGGAGCGTAGAATGACGGATACCTGGATTGTAGAATGACGGATACCTGGAGCGTAGCATGTTGGATACCTGGAGCGTTGCATGATGGATACCTGGAGTGTAGCATGACGGATACCTGGAGCGTAGAATGACGGATACCTGGAGCGTAGCATGATGGATACCTGGAGAAATGCATGATGGATACCTGGAGCGTAGAATGACGGATACCTGGAGCGCAGAATGACGGATACCTGGAGCGCGGCATGACGGATGCCTGGAGCGTAGCATGACGGATACCTGGAGCGTAGCATGACGGATACCTGGAGCGTAGCATGATGGATACCTGGAGCGCAGCATGAAGGATACCTGGAGCGTAGCATGATGGATACCTGGAGTGTAGCTTGATGAATACCATGAGCGTAGCATGACGGATACCTGGAGCGTAGAATGACGGACACCTGGAGCGTAGCGTGATGGATACCTGGAGTGTAGCAAGTTGGATACCTGGAGCTTAGAATGATGGATACCTGGAGCGTAGCATGATGGATACTTGGAGTGTAGCATGATGGATACCTGGAGTGTAGCATGACGAATACCTGGAGCGTAGCGTGATGGATACCCGGAGCGTAGCGTGATGGATACCTGGAGTGTAGCAAGTTGGATACCTGGAGCTTAGAATGATGGATACCTGGAGCGTAGCATGATGGATACTTGGAGTGTAGCATGACGGATACCTGGAGCGTAGAATGACGGATACCTGGAGCGTAGAATGATGGATACCTGGAGAAATGCATGATGGATACCTGGAGAAATGCATGATGGATACCTGGAGCGTAGAATGACGGATACCCGGAGCGTAGAATGACGGATACCTGGAGCGTAGAATGACGGATACCTGGAGCGCAGAATGACGGATACCTGGAGCGTGGCATGACGGATACCTGGAGCGTAGCATGACGGATACCTGGAGCGTAGAATGACGGATACCTGGAGCGTAGCATGATGGATACCTGGAGCGTAGCATGAAGGATACCTGGAGCGTAGCATGATGGATACCTGGAGTGTAGCTTGATGAACACCATGAGCGTAGCATGACGGATACCTGGAGCGTAGAATGACGGACACCTGGAGCGTAGCATGACGGATACCTGAGCGTAGCATGATGGATACCTGGAGCGTAGCATGACGAATACCTAGAGCGTAGCGTGATGGATACCCGGAGCGTAGCGTGATGGATACCTGGAGTGTAGCAAGTTGGATACCTGGAGCTTAGAATGATGGATACCTGGAGCGTAGCATGATGGATACTTGGAGTGTAGCATGACGGATACCTGGAGTGTAGAATGACATATACCTGGAGCGTAGCATGATGGATACCTGGAGAAATGCATGATGGATACCTGGAGAAATGCATGATGGATACCTGGAGCATAGAATGACGGATACCTGGAGCGTAGAATGACGGATACCTGGAGCGTAGCATGATGGATACCTGGAGAAATACAAGATGGATACCTGGAGCGTAGAATGACGGATACCTGGAGCGTAGCATGATGGATACCTGGAGAAATGCATGATGGATACCTGGAGAAATGCATGATGGATACCTGGAGCGTAGAATGACGGATACCTGGAGCGTAGAATGACGGATACCTGGAGCGTAGCATGATGGATACCTGGAGCGCAGCATGAAGGATACCTGGAGCGTAGCATGATGGATACCTGGAGTGTAGAATGACGGACACCTGGAGCGTAGCATGACGGATACCTGAGCGTAGCATGATGGATACCTGGAGTGTAGCATGATGAATACCTGGAGCGTAGCGTGATGGATACCCGGAGCGTAGCGTGATGGATACCTGGAGTGTAGCAAGTTGGATACCTGGAGCTTAGAATGATGGATACCTAGAGCGTAGAATGATGGATACTTGGAGTGTAGCATGACGGATACCTGGAGCGTAGAATGACGGATACCTGGAGCGTAGAATGATGGATACCTGGAGAAATGCATGATGGATACCTGGAGAAATGCATGATGGATACCTGGAGCGTAGAATGACGGATACCCGGAGCGTAGAATGACGGATACCTGGAGCGTAGCATGATGGATACCTGGAGAAATACAAGATGGATACCTGGAGCGTAGAATGACGGATACCTGGATTGTAGAATGACGGATACCTGGAGCGTAGCATGTTGGATACCTGAAGCGTTGCATGATGGATACCTGGAGCGTTGCATGATGGATCCCTGGAGCGTTGCATGATCGATCCCTGGAGCGTGGAATGCCGGATACCTGGAGCGTAGCATGACGGATACCTGGAGCGTAGCATGACTGATACCTGGAGCGTAGCATGACTGATACCTGGAGCGTAGCATGACGGATACCTGGAGCGTAGCATGACGGATACCTGGAGCGTAGCATGACGGATACCTGGAGCGTAGCATGACGGATATCCTGGAGCGTAGCATGACGGATACCTGGAGTGTAGCATGACGGATACCTGGAGTGTAGCATGACGGATACTTGGAGCGTAGCATGACGGATACCTGGAGTGTAGCATGATGGATACCTGGAGTGTAGAATGACGGATACCTGGAGCGTAGCATGATGGATACCTGGAGAAATGCATGATGGATACCTGGAGAGTAGAATGACGGATACCTGGAGCGTAGAATGACGGATACCTGGAGCGTAGCATGATGGATACCTGGAGCGTAGCGTGATGGATAACTGGAGTGTAGCATGATGGATACCTGGAGTGTAGCATGTTGGATACCTGGAGCTTAGAATGATGGATACCTGGAGCGTAGAATGATGGATACCTGGAGCTTAGAATGATGGATACCTGGAGCGTAGAATGATGGATACCTGGAGAAATACATGATGGATACCTGGAGCGTAGAACGACGGATACCTGGAGCGTAGAATGACGGATACCTGGAGCGTAGCATGATGGATACCTGGAGAGTAGCATGATGGATACCTGGAGCGTAGCGTGATGGATACCTGGAGTGTAGCGTGATGGATAACTGGAGTGTAGCATGATGGATACCTGGAGTGTAGCATGTTGGATACCTGGAGCTTAGATAGATGGATACCTGGAGCGTAGAATGACGGATACCTGGAGCGCAGAATGACGGATACCTGGAGCGTGGCATGACGGATACCTGGAGCGTAGCATGACGGATACCTGGAGCGTAGAATGACGGATACCTGGAGCGTAGCATGATGGATACCTGGAGCGTAGCATGAAGGATACCTGGAGCGTAGCATGATGGATACCTGGAGTTTAGCTTGATGAATACCATGAGCTTAGCATGACGGATACCTGGAGCGTAGAATGACGGACACCTGGAGCGTAGCATGACGGATACCTGAGCGTAGCATGATGGATACCTGGAGCGTAGCATGACGAATACCTGGAGCGTAGCGTGATGGATACCCGGAGCGTAGCGTGATGGATACCTGGAGTGTAGCAAGTTGGATACCTGGAGCTTAGAATGATGGATACCTGGAGCGTAGCATGATCAATACCTGGAGCGTAGAATGACGGATACCTGGAGCGTAGCATGATCGATACCTGGAGCGTAGAATGACGGATACCTGGATCGTAGCATGATGGATACTTGGAGTGTAGCATGACGGATACCTGGAGCGTAGAATGACGGATACCTGGAGCGTAGCATGATGGTTACCTGGAGAAATGCATGATGGATACCTGGAGAAATGCATGATGGATACCTGGAGAAATACAAGATGGATACCTGGAGCGTAGAATGACGGATACCTGGATCGTAGAATGACAGATACCTGGAGCGTAGCATGTTGGATACCTGGAGCGTTGCATGATGGATACCTGAAGCGTTGCATGATGGATCCCTGGAGCGTTGCATGATCGATCCCTGGAGCATGGAATGCCGGATACCTGGAGCGTAGCATGACGGATACCTGGAGCGTAGCATGACTGATACCTGGAGCGTAGCATGATGGATACCTGGAGTGTAGCATGTTGGATACCTGGAGCTTAGAATGATGGATACCTGGAGCGTAGAATGATGGATACCTGGAGCTTAGAATGATGGATACCTGGAGCGTAGAATGATGGATACCTGGAGCGTAGCATGATGGATACCTGGAGAAATACATGATGGATACCTGGAGCGTAGACCGACGGATACCTGGAGCGTAGAATGATGGATACCTGGAGCGTTGCATGATGGATACCTGGAGCGTTGCATGATGGATCCCTGGAGCGTAGCAGGATGGATACCTGGAGCGTGGAATGCCGGATACCTGGAGCGTGGAATGCCGGATACCTGGAGCGTAGCATGACGGATACCTGGAGCGTAGCATGACTGATACCTGGAGCGTAGCATGACGGATACCTGGAGCGAATCATGACGGATACCTGGAGTGTAGCATGACGGATACCTGGAGCTTAGAATGATGGATACCTGGAGCGTAGAATGATGGATACCTGGAGAAATACATGATGGATACCTGGAGCGTAGAATGACGGATACCTGGAGCGTAGAATGACGGATACCTGGAGCGTAGCATGATGGATACCTGGAGCGTAGCATGATGGATACCTGGAGAGTAGCATGATGGATACCTGGAGCGTAGCGTGATGGATACCTGGAGTGTAGCGTGATGGATAACTGGAGTGTAGCATGATGGATACCTGGAGTGTAGCATGTTGGATACCTGGAGCTTAGATAGATGGATACCTGGATCGTAGCATGATGGATATCTTGAGTGTAGCATGACGGATACCTGGAGCGTAGAATGATGGATACCTGGAGCGTAGCATGATGGATACCTGGAGAAATGCATGATGGATACCTGGAGCGTAGAATGACGGATACCTGGAGCGTGGCATGACGGATACCTGGAGCGTAGCATGACGGATACCTGGAGCGTAGAATGACGGATACCTGGAGCGTAGCATGATGGATACCTGGAGCGTAGCATGAAGGATACCTGGAGCGTAGCATGAAGGATACCTGGAGTGTAGCTTGATGAATACCATGAGCGTAGCATGACGGATACCTGGAGCGTAGAATGACAGATACCTGGAGCGTAGCATGACGGATACCTGGAGCGTAGCATGATGGATACCTGGAGAGTAGCATGACGAATACCTGGAGCGTAGCGTGATGGATACCCGGAGCGTAGCGTGATGGATACCTGGAGTGTAGCAAGTTGGATACCTGGAGCTTAGAATGATGGATACCTGGAGCGTAGCATGATCAATACCTGGAGCGTAGAATGACGGATACCTGGAGCGTAGCATGATCGATACCTGGAGCGTAGAATGACGGATACCTGGATCGTACCATGATGGATACTTGGAGTGTAGCATGACGGATACCTGGAGCGTAGAATGACGGATACCTGGAGCGTAGCATGATGGATACCTGGAGAAATGCATGATGGATACCTGGAGAAATGCATGATGGATACCTGGAGCGTAGAATGACGGATACCTGGAGCGTAGAATGACGGATACCTGGAGCGTAGCATGATGGATACCTGGAGAAATACAAGATGGATACCTGGAGCGTAGAATGACGGATACCTGGAACGTAGAATGACAGATACCTGGAGCGTAGCATGTTGGATACCTGGAGTGTTGCATGATGGATACCTGAAGCGTTGCATGATGGATCCCTGGAGCGTTGCATGATCGATCCCTGGAGCATGGAATGCCGGATACCTGGAGCGTAGCATGACGGATACCTGGAGCGTAGCATGACTGATACCTGGAGCGTAGCATGATTGATACCTGGAGCGTAGCATGACGGATACCTGGAGCGTAGCATGACGGATACCTGGAGCGTAGCATGACGGATACCTGGAGCGTAGCATGTCGGATATCCTGGAGCGTAGCATGACGGATACCTGGAGTGTAGCATGACGGATACCTGGAGCGTAGCATGACGGATACCTGGAGCGTGGCATGACGGATACCTGGAGAGTAGCATGACGGATACCTGGAGCGTAGAATGACGGATACCTGGAGCGTAGCATGATGGATACCTGGAGCGTAGCATGAAGGATACCTGGAGCGTAGCATGATGGATACCTGGAGTGTAGCTTGATGAACACCATGAGCGTAGCATGACGGATACCTGGAGCGTAGAATGACGGACACCTGGAGCGTAGCATGACGGATACCTGAGCGTAGCATGATGGATACCTGGAGCGTAGCATGACGAATACCTAGAGCGTAGCGTGATGGATACCCGGAGCGTAGCGTGATGGATACCTGGAGTGTAGCAAGTTGGATACCTGGAGCTTAGAATGATGGATACCTGGAGCGTAGCATGATGGATACTTGGAGTGTAGCATGACGGATACCTGGAGTGTAGAATGACATATACCTGGAGCGTAGCATGATGGATACCTGGAGAAATGCATGATGGATACCTGGAGAAATGCATGATGGATACCTGGAGCATAGAATGACGGATACCTGGAGCGTAGAATGACGGATACCTGGAGCGTAGCATGATGGATACCTGGAGAAATACAAGATGGATACCTGGAGCGTAGAATGACGGATACCTGGAGCGTAGCATGATGGATACCTGGAGAAATGCATGATGGATACCTGGAGAAATGCATGATGGATACCTGGAGCGTAGAATGACGGATACCTGGAGCGTAGAATGACGGATACCTGGAGCGTAGCATGATGGATACCTGGAGAAATACAAGATGGATACCTGGAGCGTAGAATGACGGATACCTGGATTGTAGAATGACGGATACCTGGAGCGTAGCATGTTGGATACCTGGAGCGTTGCATGATGGATACCTGGAGTGTAGCATGACGGATACCTGGAGCGTAGAATGACGGGTACCTGGAGCGTAGCATGATGGATACCTGGAGAAATGCATGATGGATACCTGGAGCGTAGAATGACGGATACCTGGAGCGCAGAATGACGGATACCTGGAGCGCGGCATGACGGATACCTGGAGCGTAGCATGACGGATACCTGGAGCGTAGCATGACGGATACCTGGAGCGTAGCATGATGGATACCTGGAGCGTAGCATGAAGGATACCTGGAGCGTAGCATGATGGATACCTGGAGTGTAGCTTGATGAATACCATGAGCGTAGCATGACGGATACCTGGAGCGTAGAATGACGGACACCTGGAGCGTAGCATGACGGATACCTGAGCGTAGCATGATGGATACCTGGAGTGTAGCATGACGAATACCTGGAGCGTAGCGTGATGGATACCCGGAGCGTAGCGTGATGGATACCTGGAGTGTAGCAAGTTGGATACCTGGAGCTTAGAATGATGGATACCTGGAGCGTAGCATGATGGATACTTGGAGTGTAGCATGACGGATACCTGGAGCGTAGAATGACGGATACCTGGAGCGTAGAATGATGGATACCTGGAGAAATGCATGATGGATACCTGGAGAAATGCATGATGGATACCTGGAGCGTAGAATGACGGATACCTGGAGCGTAGAATGACGGATACCTGGAGCGTAGCATGATGGATACCTGGAGAAATACAAGATGGATACCTGGAGCGTAGAATGACGGATACCTGGATTGTAGAATGACGGATACCTGGAGCGTAGCATGTTGGATACCTGAAGCGTTGCATGATGGATACCTGGAGCGTTGCATGATGGATCCCTGGAGCGTTGCATGATCGATCCCTGGAGCGTGGAATGCCGGATACCTGGAGCGTAGCATGACGGATACCTGGAGCGTAGCATGACTGATACCTGGAGCGTAGCATGACTGATACCTGGAGCGTAGCATGACGGATACCTGGAGCGTAGCATGACGGATACCTGGAGCGTAGCATGACGGATACCTGGAGCGTAGCATGACGGATATCCTGGAGCGTAGCATGACGGATACCTGGAGTGTAGCATGACGGATACCTGGAGTGTAGCATGACGGATACTTGGAGCGTAGCATGACGGATACCTGGAGTGTAGCATGATGGATACCTGGAGTGTAGAATGACGGATACCTGGAGCGTAGCATGATGGATACCTGGAGAAATGCATGATGGATACCTGGAGAGTAGAATGACGGATACCTGGAGCGTAGAATGACGGATACCTGGAGCGTAGCATGATGGATACCTGGAGCGTAGCGTGATGGATAACTGGAGTGTAGCATGATGGATACCTGGAGTGTAGCATGTTGGATACCTGGAGCTTAGAATGATGGATACCTGGAGCGTAGAATGATGGATACCTGGAGCTTAGAATGATGGATACCTGGAGCGTAGAATGATGGATACCTGGAGAAATACATGATGGATACCTGGAGCGTAGAACGACGGATACCTGGAGCGCAGAATGACGGATACCTGGAGCGTAGCATGATGGATACCTGGAGAGTAGAATGATGGATACCTGGAGCGTAGCGTGATGGATAACTGGAGTGTAGCGTGATGGATAACTGGAGTGTAGCATGATGGATACCTGGAGTGTAGCATGTTGGATACCTGGAGCTTAGATAGATGGATACCTGGAGCGTAGAATGACGGATACCTGGAGCGCAGAATGACGGATACCTGGAGCGTGGCATGACGGATACCTGGAGCGTAGCATGACGGATACCTGGAGCGTAGAATGACGGATACCTGGAGCGTAGCATGATGGATACCTGGAGCGTAGCATGAAGGATACCTGGAGCGTAGCATGATGGATACCTGGAGTTTAGCTTGATGAATACCATGAGCTTAGCATGACGGATACCTGGAGCGTAGAATGACGGACACCTGGAGCGTAGCATGACGGATACCTGAGCGTAGCATGATGGATACCTGGAGCGTAGCATGACGAATACCTGGAGCGTAGCGTGATGGATACCCGGAGCGTAGCGTGATGGATACCTGGAGTGTAGCAAGTTGGATACCTGGAGCTTAGAATGATGGATACCTGGAGCGTAGCATGATCAATACCTGGAGCGTAGAATGACGGATACCTGGAGCGTAGCATGATCGATACCTGGAGCGTAGAATGACGGATACCTGGATCGTAGCATGATGGATACTTGGAGTGTAGCATGACGGATACCTGGAGCGTAGAATGACGGATACCTGGAGCGTAGCATGATGGTTACCTGGAGAAATGCATGATGGATACCTGGAGAAATGCATGATGGATACCTGGAGAAATACAAGATGGATACCTGGAGCGTAGAATGACGGATACCTGGATCGTAGAATGACAGATACCTGGAGCGTAGCATGTTGGATACCTGGAGCGTTGCATGATGGATACCTGAAGCGTTGCATGATGGATCCCTGGAGCGTTGCATGATCGATCCCTGGAGCATGGAATGCCGGATACCTGGAGCGTAGCATGACGGATACCTGGAGCGTAGCATGACTGATACCTGGAGCGTAGCATGATGGATACCTGGAGTGTAGCATGTTGGATACCTGGAGCTTAGAATGATGGATACCTGGAGCGTAGAATGATGGATACCTGGAGCTTAGAATGATGGATACCTGGAGCGTAGAATGATGGATACCTGGAGCGTAGCATGATGGATACCTGGAGAAATACATGATGGATACCTGGAGCGTAGACCGACGGATACCTGGAGCGTAGAATGATGGATACCTGGAGCGTTGCATGATGGATACCTGGAGCGTTGCATGATGGATCCCTGGAGCGTAGCAGGATGGATACCTGGAGCGTGGAATGCCGGATACCTGGAGCGTGGAATGCCGGATACCTGGAGCGTAGCATGACGGATACCTGGAGCGTAGCATGACTGATACCTGGAGCGTAGCATGACGGATACCTGGAGCGTATCATGACGGATACCTGGAGTGTAGCATGACGGATACCTGGAGCTTAGAATGATGGATACCTGGAGCGTAGAATGATGGATACCTGGAGAAATACATGATGGATACCTGGAGCGTAGAAATACGGATACCTGGAGCGTAGAATGACGGATACCTGGAGCGTAGCATGATGGATACCTGGAGCGTAGCATGATGGATACCTGGAGAGTAGCATGATGGATTCCTGGAGCGTAGCGTGATGGATACCTGGAGTGTAGCGTGATGGATAACTGGAGTGTAGCATGATGGATACCTGGAGTGTAGCATGTTGGATACCTGGAGCTTAGATAGATGGATACCTGGATCGTAGCATGATGGATATCTTGAGTGTAGCATGACGGATACCTGGAGCGTAGAATGACGGATACCTGGAGCGTAGCATGATGGATACCTGGAGAAATGCATGATGGATACCTGGAGCGTAGAATGACGGATACCTGGAGCGTGGCATGACGGATACCTGGAGCGTAGCATGACGGATACCTGGAGCGTAGAATGACGGATACCTGGAGCGTAGCATGATGGATACCTGGAGCGTAGCATGAAGGATACCTGGAGCGTAGCATGAAGGATACCTGGAGTGTAGCTTGATGAATACCATGAGCGTAGCATGACGGATACCTGGAGCGTAGAATGACAGATACCTGGAGCGTAGCATGACGGATACCTGGAGCGTAGCATGATGGATACCTGGAGCGTAGCATGACGAATACCTGGAGCGTAGCTTGATGGATACCCGGAGCGTAGCGTGATGGATACCTGGAGTGTAGCAAGTTGGATACCTGGAGCTTAGAATGATGGATACCTGGAGCGTAGCATGATCAATACCTGGAGCGTAGAATGACGGATACCTGGAGCGTAGCATGATCGATACCTGGAGCGTAGAATGACGGATACCTGGATCGTACCATGATGGATACTTGGAGTGTAGCATGACGGATACCTGGAGCGTAGAATGACGGATACCTGGAGCGTAGCATGATGGATACCTGGAGAAATGCATGATGGATACCTGGAGAAATGCATGATGGATACCTGGAGCGTAGAATGACGGATACCTGGAGCGTAGAATGACGGATACCTGGAGCGTAGCATGATGGATACCTGGAGAAATACAAGATGGATACCTGGAGCGTAGAATGACGGATACCTGGATCGTAGAATGACAGATACCTGGAGCGTAGCATGTTGGATACCTGGAGTGTTGCATGATGGATACCTGAAGCGTTGCATGATGGATCCCTGGAGCGTTGCATGATCGATCCCTGGAGCATGGAATGCCGGATACCTGGAGCGTAGCATGACGGATACCTGGAGCGTAGCATGACTGATACCTGGAGCGTAGCATGATTGATACCTGGAGCGTAGCATGACGGATACCTGGAGCGTAGCATGACGGATACCTGGAGCGTAGCATGACGGATACCTGGAGCGTAGCATGTCGGATATCCTGGAGCGTAGCATGACGGATACCTGGAGTGTAGCATGACGGATACCTGGAGCGTAGCATGACGGATACCTGGAGCGTAGCATGACGGATACCTGGAGTGTAGCATGATGGATACCTGGAGCGTAGAATGACGGATTCCTGGAGCGTAGCATGATGGATACCTGGAGAAATGCATGATGGATACCTGGAGAGTAGAATGACGGATACCTGGAGCGTAGCGTGATGGATACCCGGAGCGTAGCGTGATGGATACCTGGAGTGTAGCAAGTTGGATACCTGGAGCTTAGAATGATGGATACCTGGAGCGTAGCATGATGGATACTTGGAGTGTAGCATGACGGATACCTGGAGTGTAGAATGACGTATACCTGGAGCGTAGCATGATGGATACCTGGAGAAATGCATGATGGATACCTGAGAGAAATGCATGATGGATACCTGGAGCATAGAATGACGGATACCTGGAGCGTAGAATGACGGATACCTGGAGCGTAGCATGATGGATACCTGGAGAAATACAAGATGGATACCTGGAGCGTAGAATGACGGATACCTGGAGCGTAGCATGATGGATACCTGGAGAAATGCATGATGGATACCTGGAGAAATGCATGATGGATACCTGGAGCGTAGAATGACGGATACCTGGAGCGTAGAATGACGGATACCTGGAGCGTAGCATGATGGATACCTGGAGAAATACAAGATGGATACCTGGAGCGTAGAATGACGGATACCTGGATTGTAGAATGACGGATACCTGGAGCGTAGCATGTTGGATACCTGGAGCGTTGCATGATGGATACCTGGAGTGTAGCATGACGGATACCTGGAGCGTAGAATGACGGATACCTGGAGCGTAGCATGATGGATACCTGGAGAAATGCATGATGGATACCTGGAGCGTAGCATGACGGATACCTGGAGTGTAGCATGATGGATACCTGGAGCGTAGAATGACGGATTCCTGGAGCGTAGCATGATGGATACCTGGAGAAATGCATGATGGATACCTGGAGAGTAGCATGACGAATACCTAGAGCATGATGGATACCTGGAGTGTAGCATGATGGATACCTGGAGCGTAGAATGATGGATTCCTGGAGCGTAGCATGATGGATACCTGGAGAAATGCATGATGGATACCTGGAGAGTAGAATGACGGATACCTGGAGCGTAGAATGACGGATACCTGGAACGTAGCTTGGTGGATACCTGGAGCGTAGCATGATGGATACCTGGAGTTTAGCGTGATGGATAACTGGAGTGTAGCATGATGGATACCTGGAGTGTAGCATGTTGGATACCTG
Organism: Salvelinus fontinalis; assembly: GCF_029448725.1. Classification (NCBI taxonomy): domain Eukaryota; kingdom Metazoa; phylum Chordata; class Actinopteri; order Salmoniformes; family Salmonidae; genus Salvelinus; species Salvelinus fontinalis. The sequence goes on from NC_074665.1 coordinate 78,994,796, forward strand.
GAGCTTAGAATGATGGATACCTGGAGCGTAGAATGATGGATACCTGGAGCGTAGCATGATGGATACCTGGAGAAATACATGATGGATACCTGGAGCGTAAAATGACGGATACCTGGAGCGTAGAATGACGGATACCTGGAGCGTAGCATGATGGATACCTGGAGCGTAGCATGATGGATACCTGGAGAGTAGCATGATGGATACCTGGAGCGTAGCGTGATGGATACCTGGAGTGTAGCGTGATGGATAACTGGAGTGTAGCATGATGGATACCTGGAGTGTAGCATGTTGGATACCTTTAGCTTAGATAGATGGATACCTGGATCGTAGCATGATGGATACCTGGAGTGTAGCATGACGGATACCTAGAGCGTAGAATGACGGATACCTGGAGCGTAGCATGATGGATACCTGAAGAAATGCATGATGGATACCTGGAGCGTAGAATGACGGATACCTGGAGCGTAGAATGACGGATACCTGGAGCGTGGCATGACGGATACCTGGAGCGTAGCATGACGGATACCTGGAGCGTACCATGATGGGTACCTGGAGAAATGCATGATGGATACCTGGAGCGTAGAATGACGGATACCTGGAGCATAGCATGATGGATACCTGGAGTGTAGCATGATGGATACCTGGAGTGTAGCATAATGGATACCTGGAGTGTAGCATGACGGATACCTGGAGCGTAGAATGACGGATACCTGGAGCGTAGCATGATGGATACCTGGAGCGTAGAAAAACAGATACCTGGAGCGTAGCATGATGGATACCTGGAGAAATGCATGATGGATACCTGGAGAGTAGAATGACGGATACCTGGAGCGTAGAATGACGGATACCTGGAGCGTAGCATGATGGATACCTGGATAGTAGCGTGATGGATACCTGGAGTGTAGCGTGATGGATACCTGGAGTGTAGCGTGATGGATAACTGGAGTGTAGCATGATGGATACCTGGAGTGTAGCATGTTGGATACCTGGAGCTTAGAATGATGGATACCTGGAGCGTAGAATGATGGATACCTGGAGCGTAGCATGATGGATACCTGGAGAAATACATGATGGATACCTGGAGCGTAGAATGACGGATACCTGGAGCGTAGAATGACGGATACCTGGAGCGTAGCATGACGGATACCTGGAGCGTAGCATGATGGATACCTGGAGAAATGCATGATGGATACCTGGAGCGTAGAATGACGGATACCTGGAGCGTAGAATGACGGATACCTGGAGCGTAGAATGATGGATACCTGGAGCGTAGCAAGATGGATACCTGGAGCGTAGCATGACGAATACCTGGAGCGTAGCGTGATGGATACCCGGCCTGTAGCGTGATGGATACCTGGAGTGTAGCAAGTTGGATACCTGGAGCTTAGAATGATGGATACCTGGAGCGTAGCATGATCAATACCTGGAGCGTAGAATGACGGATACCTGGAGCGTAGCATGATCGATACCTGGAGCGTAGAATGACGGATACCTGGATCGTAGCATGATGGATACTTGGAGTGTAGCATGACGGATACCTGGAGCGTAGAATGACGGATACCTGGAGCGTAGCATGATGGATACCTGGAGAAATGCATGATGGATACCTGGAGAAATGCATGATGGATACCTGGAGCGTAGAATGACGGATACCTGGAGCGTAGAATGACGGATACCTAGAGCGTAGCATGATGGATACCTGGAGAAATACAAGATGGATACCTGGAGCGTAGAATGACGGATACCTGGATTGTAGAATGACGGATACCTGGAGCGTAGCATGTTGGATACCTGGAGCGTTGCATGATGGATACCTGGAGTGTAGCATGACGGATACCTGGAGCGTAGAATGACGGATACCTGGAGCGTAGCATGATGGATACCTGGAGAAATGCATGATGGATACCTGGAGCGTAGCATGACGGATACCTGGAGTGTAGCATGATGGATACCTGGAGCGTAGAATGACGGATTCCTGGAGCGTAGCATGATGGATACCTGGAGAAATGCATGATGAATACCTGGAGAGTAGCATGACGAATACCTAGAGCATGATGGATACCTGGAGTGTAGCATGATGGATACCTGGAGCGTAGAATGATGGATTCCTGGAGCGTAGCATGATGGATACCTGGAGAAATGCATGATGGATACCTGGAGAGTAGAATGACGGATACCTGGAGCGTAGAATGACGGATACCTGGAGCGTAGCTTGGTGGATACCTGGAGCGTAGCATGATGGATACCTGGAGTTTAGCGTGATGGATAACTGGAGTGTAGCATGATGGATACCTGGAGTGTAGCATGTTGGATACCTGGAGCTTAGAATGATGGATACCTGGAGCGTAGAATGATGGATACCTGGAGCGTAGCATGATGGATACCTGGAGAAATACATGATGGATACCTGGAGCGTAAAATGACGGATACCTGGAGCGTAGAATGACGGATACCTGGAGCGTAGCATGATGGATACCTGGAGCGTAGCATGATGGATACCTGGAGAGTAGCATGATGGATACCTGGAGCGTAGCGTGATGGATACCTGGAGTGTAGCGTGATGGATAACTGGAGTGTAGCATGATGGATACCTGGAGTGTAGCATGTTGGATACCTTTAGCTTAGATAGATGGATACCTGGATCGTAGCATGATGGATACCTGGAGTGTAGCATGACGGATACCTAGAGCGTAGAATGACGGATACCTGGAGCGTAGCATGATGGATACCTGAAGAAATGCATGATGGATACCTGGAGCGTAGAATGACGGATACCTGGAGCGTAGAATGACGGATACCTGGAGCGTGGCATGACGGATACCTGGAGCGTAGCATGACGGATACCTGGAGCGTACCATGATGGGTACCTGGAGAAATGCATGATGGATACCTGGAGCGTAGAATGACGGATACCTGGAGCATAGCATGATGGATACCTGGAGTGTAGCATGATGGATACCTGGAGTGTAGCATAATGGATACCTGGAGTGTAGCATGACGGATACCTGGAGCGTAGAATGACGGATACCTGGAGCGTAGCATGATGGATACCTGGAGCGTAGAAAAACAGATACCTGGAGCGTAGCATGATGGATACCTGGAGAAATGCATGATGGATACCTGGAGAGTAGAATGACGGATACCTGGAGCGTAGAATGACGGATACCTGGAGCGTAGCATGATGGATACCTGGATAGTAGCGTGATGGATACCTGGAGTGTAGCGTGATGGATACCTGGAGTGTAGCGTGATGGATAACTGGAGTGTAGCATGATGGATACCTGGAGTGTAGCATGTTGGATACCTGGAGCTTAGAATGATGGATACCTGGAGCGTAGAATGATGGATACCTGGAGCGTAGCATGATGGATACCTGGAGAAATACATGATGGATACCTGGAGCGTAGAATGACGGATACCTGGAGCGTAGAATGACGGATACCTGGAGCGTAGCATGACGGATACCTGGAGCGTAGCATGATGGATACCTGGAGAAATGCATGATGGATACCTGGAGCGTAGAATGACGGATACCTGGAGCGTAGAATGACGGATACCTGGAGCGTAGAATGATGGATACCTGGAGCGTAGCAAGATGGATACCTGGAGCGTAGCATGACGAATACCTGGAGCGTAGCGTGATGGATACCCGGCCTGTAGCGTGATGGATACCTGGAGTGTAGCAAGTTGGATACCTGGAGCTTAGAATGATGGATACCTGGAGCGTAGCATGATCAATACCTGGAGCGTAGAATGACGGATACCTGGAGCGTAGCATGATCGATACCTGGAGCGTAGAATGACGGATACCTGGATCGTAGCATGATGGATACTTGGAGTGTAGCATGACGGATACCTGGAGCGTAGAATGACGGATACCTGGAGCGTAGCATGATGGATACCTGGAGAAATGCATGATGGATACCTGGAGAAATGCATGATGGATACCTGGAGCGTAGAATGACGGATACCTGCAGCGTAGAATGACGGATACCTGGAGCGTAGCATGATGGATACCTGGAGAAATACAAGATGGATACCTGGAGCGTAGAATGACGGATACCTGGATTGTAGAATGACGGATACCTGGAGCGTAGCATGTTGGATACCTGGAGCGTTGCATGATGGATACCTGGAGCGTTGCATGATGGATCCCTGGAGCGTTGCATGATCGATCCCTGGAGCGTGGAATGCCGGAAACCTGGAGCGTAGCATGACGGATACCTGGAGCGTAGCATGACTGATACCTGGAGCGTAGCATGACTGATACCTGGAGCGTAGCATGACGGATACATGGAGCGTAGCATGACGGATACCTGGAGCGTAGCATGACGGATACCTGGAGCGTAGCATGACGGATATCCTGGAGCGTAGCATGACAGATACCTGGAGTGTAGCATGACGGATACCTGGAGTGTAGCATGACGGATACCTGGAGCGTAGCATGACGGATACCTGGAGTGTAGCATGATGGATACCTGGAGCGTAGAATGACGGATACCTGGAGCGTAGCATGATGGATACCTGGAAAAATGCATGATGGATACCTGGAGAGTAGAATGACGGATACCTGGAACGTAGAATGACGGATACCTGGAGCGTAGCATGATGGATACCTGGAGCGTAGCATGATGGATACCTGGAGTGTAGCGTGATGGATAACTGGAGCGTAGCATGATGGATACCTGGAAAAATGCATGATGGATACCTGGAGAGTAGAAGGACGGATACCTGGAGCGTAGCATGATGGATACCTGGAGAGTAGCATGATGGATACCTGGAGCGTAGCGTGATGGATACCTGGAGTGTAGCGTGATGGATAACTGGAGTGTAGCATGATGGATACCTGGAGTGTAGCATGTTGGATACCTGGAGCTTAGATAGATGGATACCTGGATCGTAGCATGATGGATACCTGGAGTGTAGCATGACGGATACCTGGAGCGTAGAATGACGGATACCTGGAGCATAGCATGATGGATACCTGGAGAAATGCATGATGGATACCTGGAGCGTAGAATGACGGATACCTGGAGCGCAGAATGACGGATACCTGGAGCGTGGCATGACGTATACCTGGAGCGTAGCATGACGGATACCTGGAGCGTAGAATGACGGATACCTGGAGCGTAGCATGATGGATACCTGGAGAAATGCATGATGGATACCTGAAGCGTAGAATGACGGATACCTGGAGCGTAGCATGACGGATACCTGGAGCGTGGCATGACGGATACCTTGAGCGTAGCATGACGGATACCTGGAGCGTAGAATGACGGATACCTGGAGCGTAGCATGATGGATACCTGGAGCGTAGCATGAAGGATACCTGGAGAGTAGCATGATGGATACCTGGAGTGTAGCTTGATGAATACCATGAGCGTAGCATGACGGATACCTGGAGCGTAGAATGACGGATACCTGGAGCTTAGCATGACGGATACCTGGAGGGTAGCATGATGGATACCTGGAGCGTAGCATGACGGATACCTGGAGCATAGCATGATGGATACCTGGAGTGTAGCTTGATGAATACCTGGCGCGTAGCATGATGGATACCTGGAGTGTAGCATGATGGATACCTGGAGTGTAGCATGACGGATACATAGAGCGTAGAATGACGGATACCTGGAGCGTAGCATGATGGATACCTGGAGAAATGCATGATGGATACTTGGAGCGTAGAATGACGGATACCTGGAGCGTAGCATGATGGATACCTGGAGAAATGCATGATGGATACCTGGAGCGTAGTATGACGGATACCTGGAGCGTGGCATGAAGGATACCTGGAGCTTAGAATGACGGATACCTGGAGCGTAGCATGGTGGATACCTGGAGCGTAGCATGATGGATACCTGGAGTTTAGCGTGATGGATAACTGGAGTGTAGCATGATGGATACCTGGAGTGTAGCATGTTGGATACCTGGAGCTTAGAATGATGGATACCTGGAGCGTAGAATGATGGATACCTGGAGCGTAGCATGATGGATACCTGGAGAAATACATGATGGATACCTGGAGCGTAGAATGACGGATACCTGGAGCGTAGAATGACGGATACCTGGAGCGTAGCATGTCGGATATCCTGGAGCGTAGCATGAAGGATACCTGGAGTGTAGCATGATGGATACCTGGAGCGTAGCATGACGGATACCTGGAGCGTAGCATGACGGATACCTGGAGTGTAGCATGATTGATACCTGGAGCGTAGAATGACGGATACCTGGAGCGTAGCATGATGGATACCTGGAGAAATGCATGATGGATACCTGGAGAGTAGAATGAAGGATACCTGGAGCGTAGAATGACGGATACCTGGAGCGTAGCATGGTGGATACCTGGAGCGTAGCATGATGGATACCTGGAGTTTAGCGTGATGGATAACTGGAGTGTAGCATGATGGATACCTGGAGTGTAGCATGTTGGATACCTGGAGCTTAGAATGATGGATACCTGGAGCGTAGAATGATGGATACCTGGAGCGTAGCATGATGGATACCTGGAGAAATACATGATGGATACCTGGAGCGTAGAATGACGGATACCTGGAGCGTAGAATGACGGATACCTGGAGCGTAGCATGATGGATACCTGGAGCGTAGCATGATGGATACCTGGAGAGTAGCATGATGGATACCTGGAGCGTAGCGTGATGGATACCTGGAGTGTAGCGTGATGGGTAACTGGAGTGTAGCATGATGGATACCTGGAGTGTAGCATGTTGGATACCTGGAGCTTAGATAGATGGATACCTGGATCGTAGCATGATGGATACCTGGAGTGTAGCATGACGGATACCTGGAACGTAGAATGACGGATACCTGGAGCGTAGCATGATGGATACCTGGAGAAATGCATGATGGATACCTGGAGCGTAGAATGACGGATACCTGGAGCGTAGAATGACGGATACCTGGAGCGTAGAATGATGGATACCTGGAGCGTAGCAAGATGGATACCTGGAGCGTAGCATGACGAAAACCTGGAGCGTAGCGTGATGGATACCCGGAGCGTAGCGTGATGGATACCTGGAGTGTAGCAAGTTGGATACCTGGAGCTTAGAATGATGGATACCTGGAGCGTAGCATGATCAATACCTGGAGCTTAGAATGGCGGATACCTGGAGCGTAGCATGATGGATACCTGGAGAAATACATGATGGATACCTGGAGAGTAGAATGATGGATACCTGGAGCGTAGAATGACGGATACCTGGAGCGTAGCATGATGGATACCTGGAGCGTAGCATGATGGATACCTGGAGAGTAGCATGATTGATACCCGGAGCGTAGCGTGATGGATACCTGGAGTGTAGCAAGTTGGATACCTGGAGCTTAGAATGATGGATACCTGGAGCGTAGCATAATGGATACCAGGAGCGTAGAATGACGGATACCTGGAGCGTAGCATGATGGATACCTGGAGCGTAGCATGATGGATACCTGGAGCGTAGAATGACGGATACCTGGATCGAAGCATGATGGATACTTGGAGTGTAGAATGACGGATACCTGGAGCGTAGAATGATGGATACCTGGAGAAATGCATGATGGATACCTGGAGAGTAGAATGACGGATACCTGGAGAGTAGAATGACGGATACCTGGAGCGTAGCATGATGGATACCTGGAGCGTTGCATGATGGATACCTGGAGCGTTGCATGATGGATCCCTGGAGCGTAGCAGGATTGATACCTGGAGCGTGGAATGCAGGATACCTGGAGCGTGGAATGCCGGATACCTGGAGCGTAGCATGACGGATACCTGGAGCGTAGCATGACTGATACCTGGAGCGTAGCATGACGGATACCTGGAGAGTATCATGACGGATACCTGGAGCGTAGCATGACGGATACCTGGAGCGTATCATGACGGATACCTGGAGCGTAGCATGACGGATACCTGGAGCGTAGCATGATGGATACATGGAGTGTAGCTTGATGGATACCTGGAGCGTAGCATGATGGATACCTGGAGTGTAGCATGATGGATACCTGGAGCGTAGCATGATGGATACCTGGAGTGTAGCATGACGGATACCTGGAGCGTAGCATGATGGATACCTGGAGCGTAGAATGACAGATAACTGGAGCGTAGCATGATGGATACCTGGAGTGTAGCATGATGGATACCTGGAGTGTAGCATGATGGATACCTGGAGTGTAGCATGACGGATACCTGGAGCGTAGCATGATGGATACCTGGAGCGTAGAATGACAGATACCTGGAGTGTAGCATGATGAATACCTGGAGAAATGCATGATGGATACCTGGAGAGTAGAATGACGGATACCTGGAGCGTAGCAAGATGGATACCTGGAGCGTAGCATGACGAATGCCTGGAGCGTAGCGTGATGGATACCCGGAGCGTAGCGTGATGGATACCTGGAGTGTAGCAAGTTGGATACCTGGAGCTTAGAATGATGGATACCTGGAGCGTAGCATGATCAATACCTGGAGCTTAGAATGGCGGATACCTGGAGCGTAGCATGATGGATACCTGGAGAAATGCATGATGGATACCTGGAGAGTAGAATGACGGATACCTGGAGCGTAGAATGACGGATACCTGGAGCGTAGCATGATGGATACCTGGAGCGTAGCATGATGGATACCTGGAGAGTAGCATGATTGATACCCGGAGCGTAGCGTGATGGATACCAGGAGCGTAGAATGACGGATACCTGGAGCGTAGCATGATGGATACCTGGAGCGTAGCATGATGGATACCTGGAGCGTAGAATGACGGATACCTGGATCGAAGCATGATGGATACTTGGAGTGTAGCATGACGGATACCTGGAGCGTAGAATGACGGATACCTGGAGCGTAGCATGATGGATACCTGGAGAAATGCATGATGGATACCTGGAGAAATTATTGATGGATACCTGGAGCGTAGAATGACGGATACCTGGAGCGTAGAATGACGGATACCTGGAGCTTAGAAAGACGGATACCTGGAGCGTAGCAGGATGGATACCTGGAGCGTGGAATGCCGGATACCTGGAGCGTAGCATGACGGATACCTGGAGCGTAGCATGACTGATACCTGGAGCGTAGCATGACGGATACCTGGAGCGTATCATGACGGATACCTGGAGCGTAGCATGACGGATACCTGGGGCGTAGCATGATGGATACCTGGAGTGTAGCTTGATGGATACCTGGAGCGTAGCATGATGGATACCTGGAGTGTAGCATGATGGATACCTGGAGTGTAGCATGATGGATACCTGGAGTGTAGCATGACGGATACCTGGAGCGTAGAATGACGGATACCTGGAGCGTAGCATGATGGATACCTGGAGCGTAGAATGACGGATACCTGGAGCGTAGAATGATGGGTACCTGGAGAAATGCATGATGGATACCTGGAGAGTAGAATGACGGATACCTGGAGAGTAGAATGACGGATACCTGGAGCGTAGCATGATGGATACCTGGAGCGTTGCATGATGGATACCTGGAGCGTTGCATGATGGATCCCTGGAGCGTAGCAGGATGGATACCTGGAGCGTGGAATGCCGGATACCTGGAGCGTGGAATGCCGGATACCTGGAGCGTAGCATGACGGATACCTGGAGCGTAGCATGACTGATACCTGGAGCGTAGCATGACGGATACCTGGAGTGTATCATGACGGATACCTGGAGCGTAGCATGACGGATACCTGGAGCGTATCATGACGGATACCTGGAGTGTAGCATGACGGATACCTGGGGCGTAGCATGATGGATACATGGAGTGTAGCTTGATGGATACCTGGAGCGTAGCATGATGGATACCTGGAGTGTAGCATGATGGATACCTGGAGTGTAGCATGATGGATACCTGGAGTGTAGCATGACGGATACCTGGAGCGTAGAATGACGGATACCTGGAGCGTAGCATGATGGATACCTGGAGCGTAGAATGACAGATACCTGGAGCGTAGCATGATGGATACCTGGAGAAATGCATGATGGATACCTGGAGAGTAGAATGACGGATACCTGGAGCGTAGAATGACGGATACCTGGAGCGTAGCATGATGGATACCTGGATAGTAGCGTGATGGATACCTGGAGTGTAGCGTGATGGATACCTGGAGTGTAGAGTGATGGATAACTGGAGTGTAGCATGATGGATACCTGGAGTGTAGCATGTTGGATACCTGGAGCTTAGAATGATGGATACCTGGAGCGTAGAATGATGGATACCTGGAGCGTAGCATGATGGATACCTGGAGAAATACATGATGGATACCTGGAGCGTAGAATGACGGATACCTGGAGCGTAGAATGACGGATACCTGGAGCGTAGCATGACGGATACCTGGAGCGTAGCATGATGGATACCTGGAGAAATGCATGATGGATACCTGGAGCGTAGAATGACGGATACCTGGAGAGTAGAATGACGGATACCTGGAGCGTAGAATGATGGATACCTGGAGCGTAGCAAGATGGATACCTGGAGCGTAGCATGACGAATACCTGGAGCGTAGCGTGATGGATACCCGGAGCGTAGCGTGATGGATACCTGGAGTGTAGCAAGTTGGATACCTGGAGCTTAGAATGATGGATACCTGGAGCGTAGCATGATCAATACCTGGAGCGTAGAATGACGGATACCTGGATCGTAGCATGATGGATACTTGGAGTGTAGCATGACGGATACCTGGAGCGTAGAATGACGGATACCTGGAGCGTAGCATGATGGATACCTGGAGAAATGCATGATGGATACCTGGAGAAATGCATAATGGATACCTGGAGCGTAGAATGACGGATACCTGGAGCGTAGAATGACGGATACCTGGAGCGTAGCATGATGGATACCTGGAGAAATACAAGATGGATACCTGGAGCGTAGAATGACAGATACCTGGATTGTAGAATGACGGATACCTGGAGCGTAGCATGTTGGATACCTGGAGCGTTGCATGATGGATACCTGGAGCGTTGCATGATGGATCCCTGTAGCGTTGCATGATCGATCCCTGGAGCGTGGAATGCCGGATACCTGGAGCGTAGCATGACGGATACCTGGAGCGTAGTATGACTGATACCTGGAGCGTAGCATGACTGATACCTGGAGCGTAGCATGACGGATACCTGGAGCGTAGCATGACGGATACCTGGAGCGTAGCATGACGGATACCTGGAGCGTAGCATGACGGATATCCTGGAGCGTAGCATGACGGATACCTGGAGTGTAGCATGACGGATACCTGGAGTGTAGCATGACGGAAACCTGGAGCGTAGCATGACGGATACCTGGAGTGTAGCATGATGGATACCTGGAGCGTAGAATGACGGATACCTGGAGCGTAGAATGACGGATACCTGGAGCGTAGCATGATGGATACCTGGAGCGTAGCATGATGGATACCTGGAGTGTAGCGTGATGGATAACTGGAGTTTAGCATGACGGATACCTGGAGTGTAGCATGACGGATACCTGGAGCGTAGCATGATGGATACCTGGAGAAATGCATGATGGATACCTGGAGAGTAGAATGACGGATACCTGGAGCGTAGAATGACGGATACCTGGAGCGTAGCATGATGGATACCTGGAGCGTAGCATGATGGATACCTGGAGTGTAGCGTGATGGATCACTGGAGTTTAGCATGATTGATACCTGGAGTGTAGCATGTTGGATACCTGGAGCTTAGAATGATGGATACCTGGAGCGTAGAATGATGGATACCTCGAGCTTAGAATGATGAATACCTGGAGCGTAGAATGATGGATACCTGGAGCGTAGCATGATGGACACCTGGAGAAATACATGATGGATACCTGGAGCGTAGAACGACGGATACCTGGAGCGTAGAATGACGGATACCTGGAGCGTAGCATGATGGATACCTGGAGCGTAGCATGATGGAGACCTGGAGAGTAGCTTGATGGATACCTGGAGCGTAGCGTGATGGATACCTGGAGTGTAGCGTGATGGATAACTGGAGTGTAGCATGATGGATACCTGGAGAAATGCATGATGGATACCTGGAGCGTAGAATGACGGATACCTGGAGCGTAGAATGACGGATACCTGGAGCGTAGCATGATGGATACCTGGAGAAATGCATGATGGATACCTGGAGCGTAGAATGACGGATACCTGGAGCGCAGAATGACGGATACCTGGAGCGTGGCATGACGGATACCTGGAGCGTAGCATGACGGATACCTGGAGCGTAGAATGACGGATACCTGGAGCGTAGCATGATGGATACCTGGAGCGTAGCATGAAGGATACCTGGAGCGTAGCATGATGGATACCTGGAGTGTAGCTTGATGAATACCATGAGCGTAGCATGACGGATACCTGGAGCGTAGAATGACGGACACCTGGAGCGTAGCATGACGGATACCTGAGCGTAGCATGATGGATACCTGGAGCGTAGCATGACGAATACCTGGAGCGTAGCGTGATGGATACCCGGAACGTAGCGTGATGGATACCTGGAGTGTAGCAAGTTGGATACCTGGAGCTTAGAATGATGGATACCTGGAGCGTAGCATGATGGATACTTGGAGTGTAGCATGACGGATACCTGGAGCGTAGAATGACGGATACCTGGAGCGTAGCATGATGGATACCTGGAGAAATGCATGATGGATACCTGGAGAAATGAACGATGGATACCTGGAGCGTAGAATGACGGATACCTGGAGCGTAGAATGACGGATACCTGGAGCGTAGCATGATGGATACCTGGAGAAATACAAGATGGATACCTGGAGCGTAGAATGACAGATACCTGGAGCGTAGCATGATGGATACCTGGAGAAATGCATGATGGATACCTGGAGAAATGCATGATGGATACCTGGAGCGTAGAATGACGGATACCTGGAGCGTAGAATGACGGATACCTGGAGCGTAGCATGATGGATACCTGGAGAAATACAAGATGGATACCTGGAGCGTAGAATGACGGATACCTGGAGTGTAGCATGACGGATACCTGGAGCGTAGAATGACGGATACCTGGAGCGTTGCATGATGGATACCTGGAGAAATGCATGATGGATACCTGGAGCGTAGAATGACGGATACCTGGAGCGCAGAATGACGGATACCTGGAGCGCGGCATGACGGATACCTGGAGCGTAGCATGACGGATACCTGGAGCGTAGAATGACGGATACCTGGAGCGTAGCATGATGGATACCTGGAGCGTAGCATGAAGGATACCTGGAGCGTAGCATGATGGATACCTGGAGTGTAGCTTGATGAATACCATGAGCGTAGCATGACGGATACCTGGAGCGTAGAATGACGGACACCTGGAGCGTAGCATGACGGATACCTGAGCGTAGCATGATGGATACCTGGAGCGTAGCATGACGAATACCTGGAGCGTAGCTTGATGGATACCCGGAGCGTAGCGTGACGGATACCTGGAGTGTAGCAAGTTGGATACCTGGAGCTTAGAATGATGGATACCTGGAGCGTAGCATGATGGATACTTGGAGTGTAGCATGACGGATACCTGGAGCGTAGAATGACGGATACCTGGAGCGTAGCATGATGGATACCTGGAGAAATGCATGATGGATACCTGGAGAAATGCATGATGGATACCTGGAGCGTAGAATGACGGATACCTGGAGCGTAGAATGACGGATACCTGGAGCGTAGCATGATGGATACCTGGAGAAATACAAGATGGATACCTGGAGCGTAGAATGACGGATACCTGGATTGTAGAATGACGGATACCTGGAGCGTAGCATGTTGGATACCTGGAGCGTTGCATGATGGATACCTGGAGCGTTGCATGATGGATCCCTGGAGCGTTGCATGATCGATCCCTGGAGCGTGGAATGCCGGATACCTGGAGCGTAGCATGACGGATACCTGGAGCGTAGCATGACTGATATCTGGAGCGTAGCATGACTGATACCTGGAGCGTAGCATGACGGATACCTGGAGCGTAGCATGACGGATACCTGGAGCGTAGCATGACGGATACCTGGAGCGTAGCATGACGGATACCTGGAGCGTAGCATGACGGATATCCTGGAGCGTAGCATGACGGATACCTGGAGTGTAGCATGACGGATACCTGGAGTGTAGCATGCCGGATATCCTGGAGCGTAGCATGACGGATACCTGGAGTGTAGCATGATGGATACCTGGAGTGTAGCATGTTGGATACCTGGAGCTTAGATAGATGGATACCTGGATCGTAGCATGATGGATACCTGGAGTGTAGCATGACGGATACCTGGAGCGTAGAATGACGGATACCTGGAGCGTAGAATGACGGATACCTGGAGCGTGGCATGACGGATACCTGGAGCGTAGCATGACGGATACCTGGAGCGTAGAATGACGGATACCTGGAGCGTAGCATGACGGACACCTGGAGCGTAGCATGACGGATACCTGAGCGTAGCATGATGGATACCTGGAGTGTAGCATGATGAATACCTGGAGCGTAGCGTGATGGATACCCGGAGCGTAGCGTGATGGATACCTGGAGTGTAGCAAGTTGGATACCTGGAGCTTAGAATGATGGATACCTGGAGCGTAGCATGATGGATACTTGGAGTGTAGCATGACGGATACCTGGAGCGTAGAATGACGGATACCTGGAGCGTAGAATGATGGATACCTGGAGAAATGCATGATGGATACCTGGAGAAATGCATGATGGATACCTGGAGCGTAGAATGACGGATACCCGGAGCGTAGAATGACGGATACCTGGAGCGTAGCATGATGGATACCTGGAGAAATACAAGATGGATACCTGGAGCGTAGAATGACGGATACCTGGATTGTAGAATGACGGATACCTGGAGCGTAGCATGTTGGATACCTGGAGCGTTGCATGATGGATACCTGGAGCGTTGCATGATGGATCCCTGGAGCGTTGCATGATCGATCCCTGGAGCGTGGAATGCCGGATACCTGGAGCGTAGCATGACGGATACCTGGAGCGTAGCATGACTGATATCTGGAGCGTAGCATGACTGATACCTGGAGCGTAGCATGACGGATACCTGGAGCGTAGCATGACGGATACCTGGAGCGTAGCATGACGGATACCTGGAGCGTAGCATGACGGATACCTGGAGCGTAGCATGACGGATATCCTGGAGCGTAGCATGACGGATACCTGGAGTGTAGCATGACGGATACCTGGAGTGTAGCATGCCGGATATCCTGGAGCGTAGCATGACGGATACCTGGAGTGTAGCATGATGGATACCTGGAGTGTAGCATGTTGGATACCTGGAGCTTAGATAGATGGATACCTGGATCGTAGCATGATGGATACCTGGAGTGTAGCATGACGGATACCTGGAGCGTAGAATGACGGATACCTGGAGCGTAGAATGACGGATACCTGGAGCGTGGCATGACGGATACCTGGAGCGTAGCATGACGGATACCTGGAGCGTAGAATGACGGATACCTGGAGCGTAGCATGATGGATACCTGGAGCGTAGCATGAAGGATACCTGGAGCGTAGCATGATGGATACCTGGAGTGTAGCTTGATGAATACCATGAGCGTAGCATGACGGATACCTGGAGCGTAGCATGACGAATACCTGGAGCGTAGCTTGATGGATACCCGGAGCGTAGCGTGATGGATACCTGGAGTGTAGCAAGTTGGATACCTGGAGCTTAGAATGATGGATACCTGGAGCGTAGCAGGATGGATACTTGGAGTGTAGCATGACGGATACCTGGAGCGTAGAATGACGGATACCTGGAGCGTAGCATGATGGATACCTGGAGAAATGCATGATGGATACCTGGAGAAATGCATGATGGATACCTGGAGCGTAGAATGACGGATACCTGGAGCGTAGAATGACGGATACCTGGAGCGTAGCATGATGGATACCTGGAGAAATACAAGATGGATACCTGGAGCGTAGAATGACGGATACCTGGATTGTAGAATGACGGATACCTGGAGCGTAGCATGTTGGATACCTGGAGCGTTGCATGATGGATACCTGGAGCGTTGCATGATGGATCCCTGGAGCGTTGCATGATCGATCCCGGGAGCGTGGAATGCCGGATACCTGGAGCGTAGCATGACGGATACCTGGAGCGTAGCATGACTGATATCTGGAGCGTAGCATGACTGATACCTGGAGCGTAGCATGACGGATACCTGGAGCGTAGCATGACGGATACCTGGAGCGTAGCATGACGGATACCTGGAGCGTAGCATGACGGATACCTGGAGCGTAGCATGACGGATATCCTGGAGCGTAGCATGACGGATACCTGGAGTGTAGCATGACGGATACCTGGAGTGTAGCATGCCGGATATCCTGGAGCGTAGCATGACGGATACCTGGAGTGTAGCATGATGGATACCTGGAGTGTAGCATGTTGGATACCTGGAGCTTAGATAGATGGATACCTGGATCGTAGCATGATGGATACCTGGAGTGTAGCATGACGGATACCTGGAGCGTAGAATGACGGATACCTGGAGCGTAGCATGATGGATACCTGGAGAAATACATGATGGATACCTGGAGCGTAGAATGACGGATACCTGGAGCGCAGAATGACGGATACCTGGAGCGTGGCATGACGGATACCTGGAGCGTAGCATGACGGATACCTGGAGCGTAGAATGACGGATACCTGGAGCGTAGCATGATGGATACCTGGAGCGTAGCATGAAGGATACCTGGAGCGTAGCATGATGGATACCTGGAGTGTAACTTGATGAATACCATGAGCGTAGCATGACGGATACCTGGAGCGTAGAATGACGGACACCTGGAGCGTAGCATGACGGATACCTGAGCGTAGCATGATGGATACCTGGAGCGTAGCATGACGAATACCTGGAGCGTAGCGTGATGGATACCCGGAGCGTAGCATGATGGATACCTGGAGTGTAGCAAGTTGGATACCTGGAGCTTAGAATGACGGATACCTGGAGCGTAGCATGATGGATACTTGGAGTGTAGCATGACGGATACCTGGAGCGTAGAATGACGGATACCTGGAGCGTAGCATGATGGATACCTGGAGAAATGCATGATGGATACCTGGAGAAATGCATGATGGATACCTGGAGCATAGAATGACGGATACCTGGAGCGTAGAATGACGGATACCTGGAGCGTAGCATGATGGATACCTGGAGAAATACAAGATGGATACCTGGAGCGTAGAATGACGGATACCTGGATTGTAGAATGACGGATACCTGGAGCGTAGCATGTTGGATACCTGGAGCGTTGCATGATGGATACCTGGAGTGTAGCATGACGGATACCTGGAGCGTAGAATGACGGATACCTGGAGCGTAGCATGATGGATACCTGGAGCGTAGCATGACGGATATCCTGGAGCGTAGCATGACGGATACCTGGAGTGTAGCATGACGGATACCTGGAGTGTAGCATGACGGATACCTGGAGCGTAGCATGACGGATACCTGGAGTGTAGCATGATGGATACCTGGAGCGTAGAATGACGGATACCTGGAGCGTAGCATGATGGATACCTGGAGAAATGCATGATGGATACCTGGAGAGTAGAATGACGGATACCTGGAGCGTAGAATGACGATACCTGGAGCGTAGCATGATGGATACCTGGAGCGTAGCGTGATGGATAACTGGAGTGTAGCATGATGGATACCTGGAGTGTAGCATGTTGGATACCTGGAGCTTAGAATGATGGATACCTGGAGCGTAGAATGATGGATACCTGGAGCTTAGAATGATGGATACCTGGAGCGTAGAATGATGGATACCTGGAGCGTAGCATGATGGATACCTGGAGAAATACATGATGGATACCTGGAGCGTAGAACGACGGATACCTGGAGCGTAGCATGACTGATATCTGGAGCGTAGCATGACTGATACCTGGAGCGTAGCATGACGGATACCTGGAGCGTAGCATGACGGATACCTGGAGCGTAGCATGACGGATACCTGGAGCGTAGCATGACGGATACCTGGAGCGTAGCATGACGGATATCCTGGAGCGTAGCATGACGGATACCTGGAGTGTAGCATGACGGATACCTGGAGTGTAGCATGCCGGATATCCTGGAGCGTAGCATGACGGATACCTGGAGTGTAGCATGATGGATACCTGGAGTGTAGCATGTTGGATACCTGGAGCTTAGATAGATGGATACCTGGATCGTAGCATGATGGATACCTGGAGTGTAGCATGACGGATACCTGGAGCGTAGAATGACGGATACCTGGAGCGTAGCATGATGGATACCTGGAGAAATACATGATGGATACCTGGAGCGTAGAATGACGGATACCTGGAGCGCAGAATGACGGATACCTGGAGCGTGGCATGACGGATACCTGGAGCGTAGCATGACGGATACCTGGAGCGTAGAATGACGGATACCTGGAGCGTAGCATGATGGATACCTGGAGCGTAGCATGAAGGATACCTGGAGCGTAGCATGATGGATACCTGGAGTGTAACTTGATGAATACCATGAGCGTAGCATGACGGATACCTGGAGCGTAGAATGACGGACACCTGGAGCGTAGCATGACGGATACCTGAGCGTAGCATGATGGATACCTGGAGCGTAGCATGACGAATACCTGGAGCGTAGCGTGATGGATACCCGGAGCGTAGCATGATGGATACCTGGAGTGTAGCAAGTTGGATACCTGGAGCTTAGAATGACGGATACCTGGAGCGTAGCATGATGGATACTTGGAGTGTAGCATGACGGATACCTGGAGCGTAGAATGACGGATACCTGGAGCGTAGCATGATGGATACCTGGAGAAATGCATGATGGATACCTGGAGAAATGCATGATGGATACCTGGAGCATAGAATGACGGATACCTGGAGCGTAGAATGACGGATACCTGGAGCGTAGCATGATGGATACCTGGAGAAATACAAGATGGATACCTGGAGCGTAGAATGACGGATACCTGGATTGTAGAATGACGGATACCTGGAGCGTAGCATGTTGGATACCTGGAGCGTTGCATGATGGATACCTGGAGTGTAGCATGACGGATACCTGGAGCGTAGAATGACGGATACCTGGAGCGTAGCATGATGGATACCTGGAGAAATGCATGATGGATACCTGGAGCGTAGAATGACGGATACCTGGAGCGCAGAATGACGGATACCTGGAGCGTAGCATGATGGATACCTGGAGCGTAGCATGACGGATATCCTGGAGCGTAGCATGACGGATACCTGGAGTGTAGCATGACGGATACCTGGAGTGTAGCATGACGGATACCTGGAGCGTAGCATGACGGATACCTGGAGTGTAGCATGATGGATACCTGGAGCGTAGAATGACGGATACCTGGAGCGTAGCATGATGGATACCTGGAGAAATGCATGATGGATACCTGGAGAGTAGAATGACGGATACCTGGAGCGTAGAATGACGATACCTGGAGCGTAGCATGATGGATACCTGGAGCGTAGCGTGATGGATAACTGGAGTGTAGCATGATGGATACCTGGAGTGTAGCATGTTGGATACCTGGAGCTTAGAATGATGGATACCTGGAGCGTAGAATGATGGATACCTGGAGCTTAGAATGATGGATACCTGGAGCGTAGAATGATGGATACCTGGAGCGTAGCATGATGGATACCTGGAGAAATACATGATGGATACCTGGAGCGTAGAACGACGGATACCTGGAGCGTAGAATGACGGATACCTGGAGCGTAGCATGATGGATACCTGGAGAGTAGCATGATGGATACCTGGAGCGTAGCGTGATGGATACCTGGAGTGTAGCGTGATGGATAACTGGAGTGTAGCATGATGGATACCTGGAGTGTAGCATGTTGGATACCTGGAGCTTAGATAGATGGATACCTGGATCGTAGCATGATGGATACCTGGAGTGTAGCATGACGGATACCTGGAGCGTAGAATGACGGATACCTGGAGCGTAGCATGATGGATACCTGGAGAAATATATGATGGATACCTGGAGCGTAGAATGACGGATACCTGGAGCGCAGAATGACGGATACCTGGAGAAATGCATGATGGATACCTGGAGCGTAGAATGACGGATACCTGGAGCGCAGAATGACGGATACCTGGAGCGTGGCATGACGGATACCTGGAGCATAGCATGACGGATACCTGGAGCGTAGAATGACGGATACCTGGAGCGTAGCATGATGGATACCTGGAGCGTAGCATGAAGGATACCTGGAGCGTAGCATGATGGATACCTGGAGTGTAGCTTGATGAATATCATGAGCGTAGCATGACGGATACCTGGAGCGTAGAATGACGGACACCTGGAGCGTAGCATGACGGATACCTGAGCGTAGCATGATGGATACCTGGAGCGTAGCATGACGAATACCTGGAGCGTAGCGTGATGGATACCCGGAGCGTAGCGTGATGGATACCTGGAGTGTAGCAAGTTGGATACCTGGAGCTTAGAATGATGGATACCTGGAGCGTAGCATGATGGATACTTGGAGTGTAGCATGACGGATACCTGGAGCGTAGAATGACGGATACCTGGAGCGTAGCATGATGGATACCTGGAGAAATGCATGATGGATACCTGGAGAAATGAACGATGGATACCTGGAGCGTAGAATGACGGATACCTGGAGCGTAGAATGACGGATACCTGGAGCGTAGCATGATGGATACCTGGAGAAATACAAGATGGATACCTGGAGCGTAGAATGACGGATACCTGGAGCGTAGCATGATGGATACCTGGAGAAATGCATGATGGATACCTGGAGAAATGCATGATGGATACCTGGAGCGTAGAATGACGGATACCTGGAGCGTAGAATGACGGATACCTGGAGCGTAGCATGATGGATACCTGGAGAAATACAAGATGGATACCTGGAGCGTAGAATGACGGATACCTGGATTGTAGAATGACGGATACCTGGAGCGTAGCATGTTGGATACCTGGAGCGTTGCATGATGGATACCTGGAGTGTAGCATGACGGATACCTGGAGCGTAGAATGACGGATACCTGGAGTGTAGCATGATGGATACCTGGAGAAATGCATGATGGATACCTGGAGCGCAGAATGACGGATACCTGGAGCGCGGCATGACGGATACCTGGAGCGTAGCATGACGGATACCTGGAGCGTAGAATGACGGATACCTGGAGCGTAGCATGATGGATACCTGGAGCGTAGCATGAAGGATACCTGGAGCGTAGCATGATGGATACCTGGAGTGTAGCTTGATGAATACCATGAGCGTAGCATGACGGATACCTGAAGCGTAGAATGACGGACACCTGGAGCGTAGCATGACGGATACCTGAGCGTAGCATGATGGATACCTGGAGCGTAGCATGACGAATACCTGGAGCGTAGCGTGATGGATACCCGGAGCGTAGCGTGATGGATACCTGGAGTGTAGCAAGTTGGATACCTGGAGCTTAGAATGATGGATACCTGGAGCGTAGCATGATGGATACTTGGAGTGTAGGATGACGGATACCTGGAGCGTAGAATGACGGATACCTGGAGCGTAGCATGATGGATACCTGGAGAAATGCATGATGGATACCTGGAGAAATGCATGATGGATACCTGGAGCGTAGAATGACGGATACCTGGAGCGTAGAATGACGGATACCTGGAGCGTAGCATGATGAATACCTGGAGAAATACAAGATGGATACCTGGAGCGTAGAATGACGGATACCTGGATTGTAGAATGACGGATACCTGGAGCGTAGCATGTTGGATACCTGGAGCGTTGCATGATGGATACCTGGAGCGTTGCATGATGGATCCCTGGAGCGTTGCATGATCGATCCCTGGAGCGTGGAATGCCGGATACCTGGAGCGTAGCATGACGGATACCTGGAGCGTAGCATTACTGATATCTGGAGCGTAGCATGACTGATACCTGGAGCGTAGCATGACGGATACCTGGAGCGTAGCATGACGGATACCTGGAGCGTAGCATGACGGATACCTGGAGCGTAGCATGACGGATACCTGGAGCGTAGCATGACGGATATCCTGGAGCGTAGCATGACGGATACCTGGAGTGTAGCATGACGGATACCTGGAGTGTAGCATGACGGATATCCTGGAGCGTAGCATGACGGATACCTGGAGTGTAGCATGATGGATACCTGGAGTGTAGCATGTTGGATACCTGGAGCTTAGATAGATGGATACCTGGATCGTAGCATGATGGATACCTGGAGTGTAGCATGACGGATACCTGGAGCGTAGAATGACGGATACCTGGAGCGTAGCATGATGGATACCTGGAGAAATGCATGATGGATACCTGGAGCGTAGAATGACGGATACCTGGAGCGCAGAATGACGGATACCTGGAGCGTGGCATGACGGATACCTGGAGCGTAGCATGACGGATACCTGGAGCGTAGAATGACGGATACCTGGAGCGTAGCATGATGGATACCTGGAGCGTAGCATGATGGATACCTGGAGTGTAGCTTGATGAATACCATGAGCGTAGCATGACGGATACCTGGAGCGTAGAATGACGGACACCTGGAGCGTAGCATGACGGATACCTGAGCGTAGCATGATGGATACCTGGAGCGTAGCGTGATGGATACCCGGAGCGTAGCATGATGGATACCTGGAGTGTAGCAAGTTG
Organism: Salvelinus fontinalis; assembly: GCF_029448725.1. NCBI lineage: Eukaryota > Metazoa > Chordata > Actinopteri > Salmoniformes > Salmonidae > Salvelinus > Salvelinus fontinalis. Next base: position 79,017,420 of record NC_074665.1, read on the forward strand.
GATACCTGGAGCTTAGAATGATGGATACCTGGAGCGTAGCATGATGGATACCTGGAGAAATACAAGATGGATACCTGGAGCGTAGAATGACGGATACCTGGAGCGTAGCATGATGGATACCTGGAGAAATGCATGATGGATACCTGGAGAAATGCATGATGGATACCTGGAGCGTAGAATGACTGATACCTGGAGCGTAGAATGACGGATACCTGGAGCGTAGCATGATGGATACCTGGAGAAATACAAGATGGATACCTGGAGCGTAGAATGACGGATACCTGGATTGTAGAATGACGGATACCTGGAGCGTAGCATGTTGGATACCTGGAGCGTTGCATGATGGATACCTGGAGTGTAGCATGACGGATACCTGGAGCGTAGAATGACGGATACCTGGAGCGTAGCATGATGGATACCTGGAGAAATGCATGATGGATACCTGGAGCGTAGAATGACGGATACCTGGAGCGCAGAATGACGGATACCTGGAGCGTAGCATGATGGATACCTGGAGCGTAGCATGACGGATATCCTGGAGTGTAGCATGACGGATACCTGGAGTGTAGCATGACGGATACCTGGAGCGTAGCATGACGGATACCTGGAGTGTAGCATGATGGATACCTGGAGCGTAGAATGACGGATACCTGGAGCGTAGCATGATGGATACCTGGAGAAATGCATGATGGATACCTGGAGAGTAGAATGACGGATACCTGGAGCGTAGATTGACGGATACCTGGAGCGTAGCATGATGGATACCTGGAGCGTAGCGTGATGGATAACTGGAGTGTAGCATGATGGATACCTGGAGTGTAGCATGTTGGATACCTGGAGCTTAGAATGATGGATACCTGGAGCGTAGAATGATGGATACCTGGAGCTTAGAATGATGGATACCTGGAGCGTAGAATGATGGATACCTGGAGCGTAGCATGATGGATACCTGGAGAAATACATGATGGATACCTGGAGCGTAGAACGACGGATACCTGGAGCGTAGAATGACGGATACCTGGAGCGTAGCATGATGGATACCTGGAGAGTAGCATGATGGATACCTGGAGCGTAGCGTGATGGATACCTGGAGTGTAGCGTGATGGATAACTGGAGTGTAGCATGATGGATACCTGGAGTGTAGCATGTTGGATACCTGGAGCTTAGATAGATGGATACCTGGATCGTAGCATGATGGATACCTGGAGTGTAGCATGACGGATACCTGGAGCGTAGAATGACGGATACCTGGAGCGTAGCATGATGGATACCTGGAGAAATATATGATGGATACCTGGAGCGTAGAATGACGGATACCTGGAGCGCAGAATGACGGATACCTGGAGCGTGGCATGACGGATACCTGGAGCGTAGCATGACGGATACCTGGAGCGTAGAATGACGGATACCTGGAGCGTAGCATGATGGATACCTGGAGCGTAGCATGAAGGATACCTGGAGCGTAGCATGATGGATACCTGGAGTGTAGCTTGATGAATACCATGAGCGTAGCATGACGGATACCTGGAGCGTAGAATGACGGACACCTGGAGCGTAGCATGACGGATACCTGAGCGTAGCATGATGGATACCTGGAGCGTAGCATGACGAATACCTGGAGCGTAGCGTGATGGATACCCGGAGCGTAGCGTGATGGATACCTGGAGTGTAGCATGTTGGATACCTGGAGCTTAGAATGATGGATACCTGGAGCGTAGCATGATCAATACCTGGAGCGTAGAATGACAGATACCTGGAGCGTAGCATGTTGGATACCTGGAGCGTTGCATGATGGATACCTGTAGCTTAGCATGATGGATACCTGGAGAAATACAAGATGGATACCTGGAGCGTAGAATGACGGATACCTGGATCGTAGAATGACAGATACCTGGAGCGTAGCATGTTGGATACCTGGAGCGTTGCATGATGGATACTTGAAACGTTGCATGATGGATCCCTGGAGCGTTGCATGATCGATCCCTGGAGCATGGAATGCCGGATACCTGGAGCGTAGAACGACGGATACCTGGAGCGTAGAATGATGGATACCTGGAGCGTTGCATGATGGATACCTGGAGCGTTGCATGATGGATCCCTGGAGCGTAGCAGGATGGATACCTGGAGCGTGGAATGCCGGATACCTGGAGCGTGGAATGCCGGATACCTGGAGCGTAGCATGACGGATACCTGGAGCGTAGCATGACTGATACCTGGAGCGTAGCATGACGGATACCTGGAGCGTATCATGACGGATACCTGGAGCGTAGCATGATGGATACCTGGAGCGTATCATGACGGATACCTGGAGCGTAGCATGGCGGATACCTGGAGCGTAGCATGATGGATACATGGAGTGTAGCTTGATGGATACCTGGAGCGTAGCATGATGGATACCTGGAGTGTAGCATGATGGATACCTGGAGTGTAGCATGATGGATACCTGGAGTGTAGCATGACGGATACCTGGAGCGTAGAATGACGGATACCTGTAGCGTAGCATGATGGATACCTGGAGCGTAGAATGACAGATACCTGGAGCGTAGCATGATGGATACCTGGAGAAATGCATGATGGATACCTGGAGAGTAGAATGACGGATACCTGGAGCGTAGAATGACGGATACCTGGAGCGTAGCATGATGGATACCTGGATAGTAGCGTGATGGATACCTGGAGTGTAGCGTGATGGATACCTGGAGTGTAGCGTGATGGATAACTGGAGTATAGCATGATGGATACCTGGAGTGTAGCATGTTGGATACCTGGAGCTTAGAATGATGGATACCTGGAGCGTAGAATGATGGATACCTGGAGCGTAGCATGATGGATACCTGGAGAAATACATGATGGATACCTGGAGCGTAGAATGACGGATACCTGGAGCGTAGAATGACGGATACCTGGAGCGTAGCATGACGGATACCTGGAGCGTAGCATGATGGATACCTGGAGAAATGCATGATGGATACCTGGAGCGTAGAATGACAGATACCTGGAGCGTAGAATGACGGATACCTGGAGCGTAGAATGATGGATCCCTGGAGCGTAGCTAGATGGATACCTGGAGCGTAGCATGACGAATACCTGGAGCGTAGCGTGATGGATACCCGGAGCGTAGCGTGATGGATACCTGGAGTGTAGCAAGTTGGATACCTGGAGCTTAGAATGATGGATACCTGGAGCGTAGCATGATCAATACCTGGAGCGTAGAATGACGGATACCTGGAGCGTAGCATGATCGATACCTGGAGCGTAGAATGACGGATACCTGGATCGTAGCATGATGGATAATTGGAGTGTAGCATGACGGATACCTGGAGCGTAGAATGACGGATACCTGGAGCGTAGCATGATGGATACCTGGAGAAATGCATGATGGATACCTGGAGAAATGCATGATGGATACCTGGAGCGTAGAATGACGGATACCTGCAGCGTAGAATGACGGATACCTGGAGCGTAGCATGATGGATACCTGGAGAAATACAAGATGGATACCTGGAGCGTAGAATGACGAATACCTGGATTGTAGAATGACGGATACCTGGAGCGTAGCATGTTGGATACCTGGAGCGTTGCATGATGGACACCTGGAGCGTTGCATGATGGATCCCTGGAGCGTTGCATGATCGATCCCTGGAGCGTGGAATGCCGGATACCTGGAGCGTAGCATGACGGATACCTGGAGCGTAGCATGACTGATACCTGGAGCGTAGCATGACTGATACCTGGAGCGTAGCATGACGGATACCTGGAGCGTAGCATGACGGATACCTGGAGCGTAGCATGACGGATACCTGGAGCGTATTATGACGGATATCCTGGAGCGTAGCATGACAGATACCTGGAGTGTTGCATGACGGATACCTGGAGTGTAGCATGACGGATTCCTGGAGCGTAGCATGACGGATACCTGGAGTGTAGCATGATGGATACCTGGAGCGTAGAATGACGGATACCTGGAGCGTAGCATGATGGATACCTGGAAAAATGCATGATGGATATACCTGGAGAGTAGAATGACGGATACCTGGAGCGTAGAATGACGGATTCCTGGAGCGTAGCATGATGGATACCTGGAGCGTAGCATGATGGATACCTGGAGGGTTGCATGATGGATCCCTGGAGCGTTGCATGATCGATCCCTGGAGCGTGGAATGCCGGATACCTGGAGCGTAGCATGATGGATACCTGGAGTGTAGCTTGATGAATACCATGAGCGTAGCATGACGGATACCTGGAGCGTAGAATGACGGATACCTGGAGCGTAGCATGTTGGATACCTGGAGCGTTGCATGATGGATACCTGGAGCGTTGCATGATGGATCCCTGGAGCGTTGCATGATCGATCCCTGGAGCGTGGAATGCCGGATACCTGGAGCGTAGCATGACGGATACCTGGAGCGTAGCATGACGGATACCTGGAGCGTAGAATGACGGATACCTGGAGCGTAGCATGATGGATACCTGGAGCGTAGCATGAAGGATACCTGGAGCGTAGCATGATGGATACCTGGAGTGTAGCTTGATGAATACCATGAGCGTAGCATGACGGATAAATGGAGCGTAGAATGACGGACACCTGGAGCGTAGCATGACGGATACCTGAGCGTAGCATGATGGATACCTGGAGCGTAGCATGACGAATACCTGGAGCGTAGCGTGATGGATACCCGGAGCGTAGCGTGATGGATACCTGGAGTGTAGCAAGTTGGATACCTGGAGCTTAGAATGATGGATACCTGGAGCGTAGCATGATGGATACTTGGAGTGTAGCATGACGGATACCTGGAGCGTAGAATGACGGATACCTGGAGCGTAGCATGATGGATACCTGGAGAAATGCATGATGGATACCAGGAGAAATGCATGATGGATACCTGGAGCGTAGAATGACGGATACCTGGAGCGTAGAATGACGGATACCTGGAGCGTAGCATGATGGATACCTGGAGAAATACAAGATGGATACCTGGAGCATAGAATGACGGATACCTGGATTGTAGAATGACGGATACCTGGAGCGTAGCATGTTGGATACCTGGAGCGTTGCATGATGGAAACCTGGAGGATTGCATGATGGATCCCTGGAGCGTTGCATGATCGATCCCTGGAGCGTGGAATGCCGGATACCTGGAGCGTAGCATGACGGATACCTGGAGCGTAGCATGACTGATACCTGGAGCGTAGCATGACTGATACCTGGAGCGTAGCATGACGGATACCTGGAGCGTAGCATGACGGATACCTGGAGCGTAGCATGACGGATACCTGGAGCGTAGCATGACGGATATCCTGGAGCGTAGCATGACGGATACCTGGAGTGTAGCATGACGGATACCTGGAGTGTAGAATGACGGATACCTGGAGCGTAGCATGACGGATACCTGGAGTGTAGCATGATGGATACCTGGAGCGTAGAATGACGGATACCTGGAGCGTAGCATGATGGATACCTGGAGAAATGCATGATGGATACCTGGAGAGTAGAATGACGGATACCTGGAGCGTAGAATGACGGATACCTGGAGCGTAGCATGATGGATACCTGGAGCGTAGCATGATGGATACCTGGAGTGTAGCGTGATGGATAACTGGAGTGTAGCATGATGGATACCTGGAGTGTAGCATGTTGGATACCTGGAGCTTAGAATGATGGATACCTGGAGCTTAGAATGATGGATACCTGGAGCTTAGAATGATGGATACCTGGAGCGTAGCATGATGGATACCTGGAGAAATACATGATGGATACCTGGAGCGTAGAACGACGGATACCTGGAGCGTAGAATGACGGATACCTGGAGCGTAGCATGATGGATACCTGGAGCGTAGCATGATGGATACCTGGAGAGTAGCATGATGGATACCTGGAGCGTAGCGTGATGGATACCTGGAGTGTAGCGTGATGGATAACTGGAGTGTAGCATGTTGGATACCTGGAGCTTAGATAGATGGATACCTGGATCGTAGCATGATGGATACCTGGAGTGTAGCATGACGGATACCTGGAGCGTAGAATGACGGATACCTGGAGCGTAGCATGATGGATACCTGGAGAAATGCATGATGGATACCTGGAGCGTAGAATGACGGATAACTGGTGCGCAGAATGACGGATACCTGGAGCGTGGCATGACGGATACCTGGAGCGTAGAATGACGGATACCTGGAGCGTAGCATGATGGATACCTGGAGCGTAGCATGAAGGATACCTGGAGCGTAGCATGACGGATACCTGGAGCGTAGCATGACTGATACCTGGAGCGTAGCATGACTGATACCTGGAGCGTAGAATGACGGATACCTGGAGCGTAGCATGTTGGATACCTGGAGCGTTGCATGATGGATACCTGGAGCGTTGCATGATGGATCCCTGGAGCGTTGCATGATCGATCCCTGGAGCGTGGAATGCCGGATACCTGGAGCGTAGCATGACGGATACCTGGAGCGTAGCATGACGGATACCTGGAGCGTAGAATGACGGATACCTGGAGCGTAGCATGATGGATACCTGGAGCGTAGCATGAAGGATACCTGGAGCGTAGCATGATGGATACCTGGAGTGTAGCTTGATGAATACCATGAGCGTAGCATGACGGATACCTGGAGCGTAGAATGACGGACACCTGGAGCGTAGCATGACGGATACCTGAGCGTAGCATGATGGATACCTGGAGCGTAGCATGACGAATACCTGGAGCGTAGCGTGATGGATACCCGGAGCGTAGCGTGATGGATACCTGGAGTGTAGCAAGTTGGATACCTGGAGCTTAGAATGATGGATACCTGGAGCGTAGCATGATGGATACTTGGAGTGTAGCATGACGAATACCTGGAGCGTAGAATGACGGATACCTGGAGCGTAGCATGATGGATACCTGGAGAAATGCATGATGGATACCTGGAGAAATGCATGATGGATACCTGGAGCGTAGAATGACGGATACCTGGAGCGTAGAATGACGGATACCTGGAGCGTAGCATGATGGATACCTGGAGAAATACAAGATGGATACCTGGAGCATAGAATGACGGATACCTGGATTGTAGAATGACGGATACCTGGAGCGTAGCATGTTGGATACCTGGAGCGTTGCATGATGGATACCTGGAGCGTTGCATGATGGATCCCTGGAGCGTTGCATGATCGATCCCTGGAGCGTGGAATGCCGGATACCTGGAGCGTAGCATGACGGATACCTGGAGCGTAGCATGACTGATACCTGGAGCGTAGCATGACTGATACCTGGAGCGTAGCATGACGGATACCTGGAGCGTAGCATGACGGATACCTGGAGCGTAGCATGACGGATACCTGGAGCGTAGCATGACGGATATCCTGGAGCGTAGCATGACGGATACCTGGAGTGTAGCATGACGGATACCTGGAGTGTAGCATGACGGATACCTGGAGCGTAGCATGACGGATACCTGGAGTGTAGCATGATGGATACCTGGAGCGTAGAATGACGGATACCTGGAGCGTAGCATGATGGATACCTGGAGAAATGCATGATGGATACCTGGAGAGTAGAATGACGGATACCTGGAGCGTAGAATGACGGATACCTGGAGCGTAGCATGATGGATACCTGGAGCGTAGCATGATGGATACCTGGAGTGTAGCGTGATGGATAACTGGAGTGTAGCATGATGGATACCTGGAGTGTAGCATGTTGGATACCTGGAGCTTAGAATGATGGATACCTGGAGCGTAGAATGATGGATACCTGGAGCTTAGAATGATGGATACCTGGAGCGTAGAATGATGGATACCTGGAGCGTAGCATGATGGATACCTGGAGAAATACATGATGGATACCTGGAGCGTAGAACGACGGATACCTGGAGCGTAGAATGACGGATACCTGGAGCGTAGCATGATGGATACCTGGAGCGTAGCATGATGGATACCTGGAGAGTAGCATGATGGATACCTGGAGCGTAGCGTGATGGATACCTGGAGTGTAGCGTGATGGATAACTGGAGTGTAGCATGTTGGATACCTGGAGCTTGGATAGATGGATACCTGGATCGTAGCATGATGGATACCTGGAGTGTAGCATGACGGATACCTGGAGCGTAGAATGACGGATACCTGGAGCGTAGCATGATGGATACCTGGAGAAATGCATGATGGATACCTGGAGCGTAGAATGACGGATAACTGGTGCGCAGAATGACGGATACCTGGAGCATGGCATGACGGATACCTGGAGCGTAGAATGACGGATACCTGGAGCGTAGCATGATGGATACCTGGAGCGTAGCATGAAGGATACCTGGAGCGTAGCATGATGGATACCTGGAGTGTAGCTTGATGAATACCATGAGCGTAGCATGACGGATACCTGGAGCGTAGAATGACGGACACCTGGAGCGTAGCATGACGGATACCTGAGCGTAGGATGATGGATACCTGGAGCGTAGCATGATGAATACCTGGAGCGTAGCGTGATGGATACCCGGAGCGTAGCGTGATGGATACCTGGAGTGTAGCAAGTTGGATACCTGGAGCTTAGAATGATGGATACCTGGAGCGTAGCATGATCAATACCTGGAGCGTAGAATGACGGATACCTGGAGCGTAGCATGATCGATACCTGGAGCGTAGAATGACGGATACCTGGATCGTAGCATGATGGATACTTGGAATGTAGCATGACGGATACCTGGAGCGTAGAATGACGGATACCTGGAGCGTAGCATGATGGTTACCTGGAGAAATGCATGATGGATACCTGGAGAAATGCATGATGGATACCTGGAGCGTAGAATGACGGATACCTGGAGCGTAGAATGACGGATACCTGGAGCGTAGCATGATGGATACCTGGAGAAATACAAGATGGATACCTGGAGCGTAGAATAACGGATACCTGTATCGTAGAATGACGGATACCTGGAGCGTAGCATGTTGGATACCTGGAGCGTTGCATGATGGATACCTGGAGCGTTGCATGATGGATCCCTAGAGCGTTGCATGATCGATTCCTGGAGCGTGGAATGCCGGATACCTGGAGCGTAGCATGACGGATACCTCGAGCGTAGCATGACTGATACCTGGAGCGTAGCATGACTGATACCTGGAGCGTAGCATGACGGATACCTGGAGCGTAGCATGACGGATACCTGGAGCGTAGCATGACGGATACCTGGAGCGTAGCATGACGGATATCCTGGAGCGTAGCATGACGGATACCTGGAGTTTAGCATGACGGATACCTGGAGTGTAGCATGACGGATACCTGGAGCGTAGCATGACGGATACCTGGAGTGTAGCATGATGGATACCTGGAGCGTAGAATGACGGATACCTGGAGCGTAGCATGATGGATACCTGGAGAAATGCATGATGGATACCTGGAGAGTAGAATGACGGATACCTGGAGCGTAGAATGACGGATACCTGGAGCGTAGCATGATGGATACCTGGAGCGTAGCATGATGGATACCTGGAGTGTAGCGTGATGGATAACTGGAGTGTAGCATGATGGATACCTGGAGTGTAGCATGTTGGATACCTGGAGCTTAGAATGATGGATACCTGGAGCGTAGAATGATGGATACCTGGAGCTTAGAATGATGGATACCTGGAGCGTAGAATGATGGATACCTGGAGCGTAGCATGATGGATACCTGGAGAAATACATGATGGATACCTGGAGCGTAGAACGACGGATACCTGGAGCGTAGAATGACGGATACCTGGAGCGTAGCATGATGGATACCTGGAGCGTAGCGTGATGGATACCTGGAGAGTAGCATGATGGATACCTGGAGCGTAGCGTGATGGATACCTGGAGTGTAGCGTGATGGATAACTGGAGTGTAGCATGTTGGATACCTGGAGCTTAGATAGATGGATACCTGGATCGTAGCATGATGGATACCTGGAGTGTAGCATGACGGATACCTGGAGCGTAGAATGACGGATACCTGGAGCGTAGCATGATGGATACCTGGAGAAATGCATGATGGATACCTGGAGCGTAGAATGACGGATAACTGGTGCGCAGAATGACGGATACCTGGAGCGTGGCATGACGGATACCTGGAGCGTAGAATGACGGATACCTGGAGCGTAGCATGATGGATACCTGGAGCGTAGCATGAAGGATATCTGGAGCGTAGCATGATGGATACCTGGAGTGTAGCTTGATGAATACCATGAGCGTAGCATGACGGATACCTGGAGTGTAGAATGACGGACACCTGGAGCGTAGCATGACGGATACCTGAGCGTAGCATGATGGATACCTGGAGCGTAGCATGATGAATACCTGGAGCGTAGCGTGATGGATACCCGGAGCGTAGCGTGATGGATACCTGGAGTGTAGCAAGTTGGATACCTGGAGCTTAGAATGATGGATACCTGGAGCGTAGCATGATCAATACCTGGAGCGTAGAATGACGGATACCTGGAGCGTGGCATGATCGATACCTGGAGCGTAGAATGACGGATACCTGGATCGTAGCATGACGGATACTTGGAGTGTAGCATGACGGAAACCTGGAGCTTAGAATGATGGATACCTGGAGCGTAGCATGATGGATACTTGGAGTTTAGCATGACGGATACCTGGAGCGTAGAATGACGGATACCTGGAGCGTAGCATGATGGATACCTGGAGAAATGCATGATGGATACCTGGAGAAATGCATGATGGACACCTGGAGCGTAGCATGACGGATCCCTGAGCGTAGCATGATGGATACCTGGAGCGTAGCATGATGAATACCTGGAGCGTAGCGTGATGGATACCTGGAGCGTAGCATGATGGATACCTGGAGAAATACAAGATGGATACCTGGAGCGTACAATGACGGATACCTGGATTGTAGAATGACGGATACCTGGAGCGTAGCATGTTGGATACCTGGAGCGTTGCATGATGGATACCTGGAGCGTTGCATGATGGATCCCTGGAGCGTTGCATGATCGATCCCTGGAGCGTGGAATGCCGGATACCTGGAGCGTAGCATGACGGATACCTGGAGCGTAGCATGACTGATACCTGGAGCGTAGCATGATGGATACCTGGAGTGTAGCTTGATGAATACCATGAGCGTAGCATGACGGATACCTGGAGCGTAGAATGACGGACACCTGGAGCGTAGAATGACGGATACCTGAGCGTAGCATGATGGATACCTGGAGCGTAGCATGACGAATACGTGGAGCGTAGCGTGATGGATACCCGGAGCGTAGCATGATGGATACCTGGAGTGTAGCAAGTTGGATACCTGGAGCTTAGAATGATGGATACCTGGAGCGTAGCATGATGGATACTTGGAGTGTAGCATGACGGATACCTGGAGCGTAGAATGACGTATACCTGGAGCGTAGCATGATGGATACCTGGAGAAATGCATGATGGATACCTGGAGAAATGCATGATGGATACCTGGAGCGTAGAATGACGGATACCTGGAGCGTAGAATGACGGATACCTGGAGCGTAGCATGATGGATACCTGGAGAAATACAAGATGGATACCTGGAGCGTAGAATGACGGATACCTGGAGTGTAGCATGATGGATACCTGGAGCGTAGAATGACGGATACCTGGAGCGTAGCATGATGGATACCTGGAGAAATGCATGATGGATACCTGGAGAGTAGAATGACGGATACCTGGAGCGTAGAATGACGGATACCTGGAGCGTAGCATGATGGATACCTGGAGCGTAGCGTGATGGATAACTGGAGTGTAGCATGATGGATACCTGGAGTGTAGCATGTTGGATACCTGGAGCTTAGAATGATGGATACCTGGAGCGTAGAATGATGGATACCTGAAGCGTAGCATGATGGATACCTGGAGAAATACATGATGGATACCTGGAGCGTAGAACGACGGATACCTGGAGCGTAGAATGACGGATACCTGGAGCGTAGCATGATGGATACCTGGAGAGTAGCATGATGGATACCTGGAGCGTAGTGTGATGGATACCTGGAGTGTAGCGTGATGGATAACTGGAGTGTAGCATGATGGATACCTGGAGTGTAGCATGTTGGATACCTGGAGCTTAGATAGATGGATACCTGGATCGTAGCATGATGGATACCTGGAGTGTAGCATGACGGATACCTGGAGCGTAGAATGACGGATACCTGGAGCGTAGCATGATGGATACCTGGAGAAATATATGATGGATACCTGGAGCGTAGAATGACGGATACCTGGAGCGCAGAATGACGGATACCTGGAGCGTGGCATGACGGATACCTGGAGCGTAGCATGACGGATACCTGGAGCGTAGAATGACGGATACCTGGAGCGTAGCATGATGGATACCTGGAGCGTAGCATGAAGGATACCTGGAGCGTAGCATGTTGGATACCTGGAGTGTAGCTTGATGAATACCATGAGCGTAGCATGACGGATACCTGGAGCGTAGAATGACGGACACCTGGAGCGTAGCATGACGGATACCTGAGCGTAGAATGATGGATACCTGGAGCGTAGCATGACGAATACCTGGAGCGTAGCGTGATGGATACCCGGAGCGTAGCGTGATGGATACCTGGAGTGTAGCAAGTTGGATACCTGGAGCTTAGAATGATGGATACCTGGAGCGTAGCATGATCAATACCTGGAGCGTAGAATGACGGATTCCTGGAGCGTAGCATGATTGATACCTGGAGCGTAGAATGACGGATACCTGGATCGTAGCATGATGGATACTTGGAGTGTAGCATGACGGATACCTGGAGCGTAGAATGACGGATACCTGGAGCGTAGCATGATGGTTACCTGGAGAAATGCATGATGGATACCTGGAGAAATGCATGATGGATACCTGGAGCGTAGAATGACGGATACCTGGAGCGTAGAATGACAGATACCTGGATCGTAGAATGACAGATACCTGGAGCGTAGCATGTTGGATACCTGGAGCGTTGCATGATGGATATCTGGAGCGTAGCATGATGGATACCTGGAGAAATACAAGATGGATACCTGGAGCGTAGAATGACGGATACCTGGATCGTAGAATGACAGATACCTGGAGCGTAGCATGTTGGATACCTGGAGCGTTGCATGATGGATACCTGAAACGTTGCATGATGGATCCCTGGAGCGTTGCATGATCGATCCCTGGAGCATGGAATGCCGGATACCTGGAGCGTAGCATGACGGATAACTGGAGCGTAGCATGACTGATACCTGGAGCGTAGCATGATGGATACCTGGAGTGTAGCATGTTGGATACCTGGAGCTTAGAATGATGGATACCTGGAGCGTAGAATGATGGATACCTGGAGCTTAGAATGATGGATACCTGGAGCGTAGAATGATGGATACCTGGAGCGTAGCATGATGGATACCTGGAGAAATACATGATGGATACCTGGAGCGTAGAACGACGGATACCTGGAGCGTAGAATGATGGATACCTGGAGCGTTGCATGATGGATACCTGGAGCGTTGCATGATGGATCCCTGGAGCGTAGCAGGATGGATACCTGGAGCGTGGAATGCCGGATACCTGGAGCGTGGAATGCCGGATACCTGGAGCGTAGCATGACGGATACCTGGAGCGTAGCATGACTGATACCTGGAGCGTAGCATGACGGATACCTGGAGCGTATCATGACGGATACCTGGAGCGTAGCATGACGGATACCTGGAGCGTATCATGACGGACACCTGGAGCGTAGCATGATGGATACCTGGAGTGTAGCTTGATGAATACCATGAGCGTAGCATGACGGATACCTGGAGCGTAGAATGACGGACACCTGGAGCGTAGCATGACGGATACCTGAGCGTAGCATGATGGATACCTGGAGCGTAGCATGACGAATAACTGGAGCGTAGCGTGATGGATACCCGGAGCGTAGCGTGATGGATACCTGGAGTGTAGCAAGTTGGATACCTGGAGCTTAGAATGATGGATACCTGGAGCGTAGCATGATGGATACTTGGAGTGTAGCATGACGGATACCTGGAGCGTAGAATGACGGATACCTGGAGCGTAGCATGATGGATACCTGGAGAAATGCATGATGGATACCTGGAGAAATGCATGATGGATACCTGGAGCGTAGAATGACGGATACCTGGAGCGTAGAATGACGGATACCTGGAGCGTAGCATGATGGATACTTGGAGAAATACAAGATGGATACCTGGAGCATAGAATGACGGATACCTGGATTGTAGAATGACGGATACCTGGAGCGTAGCATGTTGGATACCTGGAGCGTTGCATGATGGATACCTGGAGCGTTGCATGATTGATCCCTGGAGCGTTGCATGATGGATCCCTGGAGCGTGGAATGACGGATACCTGGAGCGTAGAATGACGGATACCTGGAGCGTAGCATGTTGGATACCTGGAGCGTTGCATGATGGATACCTGGAGCGTTGCATGATGGATCCCTGGAGCGTTGCATGATCGATCCCTGGAGCGTGGAATGCCGGATACCTGGAGCGTAGCATGACGGATACCTGGAGCGTAGCATGACGGATACCTGGAGCGTAGAATGACGGATACCTGGAGCGTAGCATGATGGATACCTGGAGCGTAGCATGAAGGATACCTGGAGCGTAGCATGATGGATACCTGGAGTGTAGCTTGATGAATACCATGAGCGTAGCATGACGGATAAATGGAGCGTAGAATGACGGACACCTGGAGCGTAGCATGACGGATACCTGAGCGTAGCATGATGGATACCTGGAGCGTAGCATGACGAATACCTGGAGCGTAGCGTGATGGATACCCGGAGCGTAGCGTGATGGATACCTGGAGTGTAGCAAGTTGGATACCTGGAGCTTAGAATGATGGATACCTGGAGCGTAGCATGATGGATACTTGGAGTGTAGCATGACGGATACCTGGAGCGTAGAATGACGGATACCTGGAGCGTAGCATGATGGATACCTGGAGAAATGCATGATGGATACCTGGAGAAATGCATGATGGATACCTGGAGCGTAGAATGACGGATACCTGGAGCGTAGAATGACGGATACCTGGAGCGTAGCATGATGGATACCTGGAGAAATACAAGATGGATACCTGGAGCATAGAATGACGGATACCTGGATTGTAGAATGACGGATACCTGGAGCGTAGCATGTTGGATACCTGGAGCGTTGCATGATGGAAACCTGGAGGATTGCATGATGGATCCCTGGAGCGTTGCATGATCGATCCCTGGAGCGTGGAATGCCGGATACCTGGAGCGTGGCATGACGGATACCTGGAGCGTAGCATGACTGATACCTGGAGCGTAGCATGACTGATACCTGGAGCGTAGCATGACGGATACCTGGAGCGTAGCATGACGGATACCTGGAGCGTAGCATGACGGATACCTGGAGCGTAGCATGACGGATATCCTGGAGCGTAGCATGACGGATACCTGGAGTGTAGCATGACGGATACCTGGAGTGTAGCATGACGGATACCTGGAGCGTAGCATGACGGATACCTGGAGTGTAGCATGATGGATACCTGGAGCGTAGAATGACGGATACCTGGAGCGTAGCATGATGGATACCTGGAGAAATGCATGATGGATACCTGGAGAGTAGAATGACGGATACCTGGAGCGTAGAATGACGGATACCTGGAGCGTAGCATGATGGATACCTGGAGCGTAGCATGATGGATACCTGGAGTGTAGCGTGATGGATAACTGGAGTGTAGCATGATGGATACCTGGAGTGTAGCATGTTGGATACCTGGAGCTTAGAATGATGGATACCTGGAGCGTAGAATGATGGATACCTGGAGCTTAGAATGATGGATACCTGGAGCTTAGAATGATGGATACCTGGAGCGTAGCATGATGGATACCTGGAGAAATACATGATGGATACCTGGAGCGTAGAACGACGGATACCTGGAGCGTAGAATGAGGGATACCTGGAGCGTAGCGTGATGGATACCTGGAGCGTAGCATGATGGATACCTGGAGAGTAGCATGATGGATACCTGGAGCGTAGCGTGATGGATACCTGGAGTGTAGCGTGATGGATAACTGGAGTGTAGCATGTTGGATACCTGGAGCTTAGATAGATGGATACCTGGATCGTAGCATGATGGATACCTGGAGTGTATTATGACGGATACCTGGAGCGTAGAATGACGGATACCTGGAGCGTAGCATGATGGATACCTGGAGAAATGCATGATGGATACCTGGAGCATAGAATGACGGATAACTGGTGCGCAGAATGACGGATACCTGGAGCGTGGCATGACGGATACCTGGAGCGTAGAATGACGGATACCTGGAGCGTAGCATGACGGATACCTGGAGCGTAGCATGAAGGATACCTGGAGCGTAGCATGATGGATACCTGGAGTGTAGCTTGATGAATACCATGAGCGTAGCATGACGGATACCTGGAGCGTAGAATGACGGACACCTGGAGCGTAGCATGACGGATACCTGAGCGTAGCATGATGGATACCTGGAGCGTAGCATGACGAATACCTGGAGCGTAGCGTGATGGATACCCGGAGCGTAGCGTGATGGATACCTGGAGTGTAGCAAGTTGGATACCTGGAGCTTAGAATGATGGATACCTGGAGCGTAGCATGATGGATACTTGGAGTGTAGCATGACGGATACCTGGAGCGTAGAATGACGGATACCTGGAGCGTAGCATGATGGATACCTGGAGAAATGCATGATGGATACCTGGAGAAATGCATGATGGATACCTGGAGCGTAGAATGACGGATACCTGGAGCGTAGAATGACGGATACCTGGAGCGTAGCATGATGGATACCTGGAGAAATACAAGATGGATACCTGGAGCATAGAATGACGGATACCTGGATTGTAGAATGACGGATACCTGGAGCGTAGCATGTTGGATACCTGGAGCGTTGCATGATGGATACCTGGAGCGTTGCATGATGGATCCCTGGAGCGTTGCATGATCGATCCCTGGAGCGTGGAATGCCGGATACCTGGAGCGTAGCATGACGGATACCTGGAGCGTAGCATGACTGATACCTGGAGCGTAGCATGACTGATACCTGGAGCGTAGCATGACGGATACCTGGAGCGTAGCATGACGGATACCTGGAGCGTAGCATGACGGATACCTGGAGCGTAGCATGACGGATATCCTGGAGCGTAGCATGACGGATACCTGGAGTGTAGCATGACGGATACCTGGAGTGTAGCATGACGGATACCTGGAGCGTAGCATGACGGATACCTGGAGTGTAGCATGATGGATACCTGGAGCGTAGAATGACGGATGCCTGGAGCGTAGCATGATGGATACCTGGAGAAATGCATGATGGATACCTGGAGAGTAGAATGACGGATACCTGGAGCGTAGAATGACGGATACCTGGAGCGTAGCATGATGGATACCTGGAGCGTAGCATGATGGATACCTGGAGTGTAGCGTGATGGATAACTGGAGTGTAGCATGATGGATACCTGGAGTGTAGCATGTTGGATACCTGGAGCTTAGAATGATGGATACCTGGAGCGTAGAATGATGGATACCTGGAGCGTAGCATGATGGATACCTGGAGAAATACATGATGGATACCTGGAGCGTAGAACGACGGATACCTGGAGCGTAGAATGACGGATACCTGGAGCGTAGCATGATGGATACCTGGAGCGTAGCATGATGGATACCTGGAGAGTAGCATGATGGATACCTGGAGCGTAGCGTGATGGATACCTGGAGTGTAGCGTGATGGATAACTGGAGTGTAGCATGTTGGATACCTGGAGCTTAGATAGATGGATACCTGGATCGTAGCATGATGGATACCTGGAGTGTAGCATGACGGATACCTGGAGCGTAGAATGACGGATACCTGGAGCGTAGCATGATGGATACCTGGAGAAATGCATGATGGATACCTGGAGCGTAGAATGACGGATAACTGGTGCGCAGAATGACGGATACCTGGAGCGTGGCATGACGGATACCTGGAGCGTAGAATGACGGATACCTGGAGCGTAGCATGATGGATACCTGGAGCGTAGCATGAAGGATACCTGGAGCGTAGCATGATGGATACCTGGAGTGTAGCTTGATGAATACCATGAGCGTAGCATGACGGATACCTGGAGCGTAGAATGACGGACACCTGGAGCGTAGCATGACGGATACCTGAGCGTAGGATGATGGATACCTGGAGCGTAGCATGATGAATACCTGGAGCGTAGCGTGATGGATACCCGGAGCGTAGCATGATGGATA
Source organism: Salvelinus fontinalis (assembly GCF_029448725.1). NCBI lineage: Eukaryota > Metazoa > Chordata > Actinopteri > Salmoniformes > Salmonidae > Salvelinus > Salvelinus fontinalis. The sequence continues at coordinate 79,035,637 of NC_074665.1, forward strand.
CCTGGAGTGTAGCAAGTTGGATACCTGGAGCTTAGAATGATGGATACCTGGAGCGTAGCATGATCAATACCTGGAGCGTAGAATGACGGATACCTGGAGCGTAGCATGATCGATACCTGGAGCGTAGAATGACGGATACCTGGATCGTAGCATGATGGATACTTGGAATGTAGCATGACGGATACCTGGAGCGTAGAATGACGGATACCTGGAGCGTAGCATGATGGTTACCTGGAGAAATGCATGATGGATACCTGGAGAAATGCATGATGGATACCTGGAGCGTAGAATGACGGATACCTGGAGCGTAGAATGACGGATACCTGGAGCGTAGCATGATGGTTACCTGGAGAAATGCATGATGGATACCTGGAGAAATGCATGACGGATACCTGGAGCGTAGAATGACGGATACCTGGAGCGTAGAATGACGGATACCTGGAGCGTAGCATGATGGATACCTGGAGAAATACAAGATGGATACCTGGAGCGTAGAATGACGGATACCTGTATCGTAGAATGACGGATACCTGGAGCGTAGCATGTTGGATACCTGGAGCGTTGCATGATGGATACCTGGAGCGTTGCATGATGGATCCCTAGAGCGTTGCATGATCGATTCCTGGAGCGTGGAATGCCGGATACCTGGAGCGTAGCATGACGGATACCTCGAGCGTAGCATGACTGATACCTGGAGCGTAGCATGACTGATACCTGGAGCGTAGCATGACGGATACCTGGAGCGTAGCATGACGGATACCTGGAGCGTAGCATGACGGATACCTGGAGCGTAGCATGACGGATATCCTGGAGCGTAGCATGACGGATACCTGGAGCGTAGCATGACGGATACCTGGAGTGTAGCATGACGGATACCTGGAGCGTAGCATGACGGATACCTGGAGTGTAGCATGATGGATACCTGGAGCGTAGAATGACGGATACCTGGAGCGTAGCATGATGGATACCTGGAGAAATGCATGATGGATACCTGGAGAGTAGAATGACGGATACCTGGAGCGTAGAATGACGGATACCTGGAGCGTAGCATGATGGATACCTGGAGCGTAGCATGATGGATACCTGGAGTGTAGCGTGATGGATAACTGGAGTGTAGCATGATGGATACCTGGAGTGTAGCATGTTGGATACCTGGAGCTTAGAATGATGGATACCTGGAGCGTAGAATGATGGATACCTGGAGCTTAGAATGATGGATACCTGGAGCGTAGAATGATGGATACCTGGAGCGTAGCATGATGGATACCTGGAGAAATACATGATGGATACCTGGAGCGTAGAACGACGGATACCTGGAGCGTAGAATGACGGATACCTGGAGCGTAGCATGATGGATACCTGGAGCGTAGCGTGATGGATACCTGGAGAGTAGCATGATGGATACCTGGAGCGTAGCGTGATGGATACCTGGAGTGTAGCGTGATGGATAACTGGAGTGTAGCATGTTGGATACCTGGAGCTTAGATAGATGGATACCTGGATCGTAGCATGATGGATACCTGGAGTGTAGCATGACGGATACCTGGAGCGTAGAATGACGGATACCTGGAGCGTAGCATGATGGATACCTGGAGAAATGCATGATGGATACCTGGAGCGTAGAATGACGGATAACTGGTGCGCAGAATGACGGATACCTGGAGCGTGGCATGACGGATACCTGGAGCGTAGAATGACGGATACCTGGAGCGTAGCATGATGGATACCTGGAGCGTAGCATGAAGGATATCTGGAGCGTAGCATGATGGATACCTGGAGTGTAGCTTGATGAATACCATGAGCGTAGCATGACGGATACCTGGAGCGTAGAATGACGGACACCTGGAGCGTAGCATGACGGATACCTGAGCGTAGCATGATGGATACCTGGAGCGTAGCATGATGAATACCTGGAGCGTAGCGTGATGGATACCCGGAGCGTAGCGTGATGGATACCTGGAGTGTAGCAAGTTGGATACCTGGAGCTTAGAATGATGGATACCTGGAGCGTAGCATGATCAATACCTGGAGCGTAGAATGACGGATACCTGGAGCGTAGCATGATCGATACCTGGAGCGTAGAATGACGGATACCTGGATCGTAGCATGATGGATACTTGGAGTGTAGCATGACGGATACCTGGAGCTTAGAATGATGGATACCTGGATCGTAGCATGATGGATACCTGGAGTGTAGCATGACGGATACCTGGAGCGTAGAATGACGGATACCTGGAGCGTAGCATGATGGATACCTGGAGAAATGCATGATGGATACCTGGAGCGTAGAATGACGGATAACTGGTGCGCAGAATGACGGATACCTGGAGCGTGGCATGACGGATACCTGGAGCGTAGAATGACGGATACCTGGAGCGTAGCATGATGGATACCTGGAGCGTAGCATGAAGGATACCTGGAGCGTAGCATGATGGATACCTGGAGTGTAGCTTGATGAATACCATGAGCGTAGCATGACGGATACCTGGAGCGTAGAATGACGGACACCTGGAGCGTAGCATGACGGATACCTGAGCGTAGGATGATGGATACCTGGAGCGTAGCGTGATGGATACCCGGAGCGTAGCGTGATGGATACCTGGAGTGTAGCAAGTTGGATACCTGGAGCTTAGAATGATGGATACCTGGAGCGTAGCATGATCAATACCTGGAGCGTAGAATGACGGATACCTGGAGCGTAGCATGATCGATACCTGGAGCGTAGAATGACGGATACCTGGATCGTAGCATGATGGATACTTGGAATGTAGCATGACGGATACCTGGAGCGTAGAATGACGGATACCTGGAGCGTAGCATGATGGTTACCTGGAGAAATGCATGATGGATACCTAGAGAAATGCATGATGGATACCTGGAGCGTAGAATGACGGATACCTGGAGCGTAGAATGACGGATACCTGGAGCGTAGCATGATGGTTACCTGGAGAAATGCATGATGGATACCTGGAGAAATGCATGACGGATACCTGGAGCGTAGAATGACGGATACCTGGAGCGTAGAATGACGGATACCTGGAGCGTAGCATGATGGATACCTGGAGAAATACAAGATGGATACCTGGAGCGTAGAATGACGGATACCTGTATCGTAGAATGACGGATACCTGGAGCGTAGCATGTTGGATACCTGGAGCGTTGCATGATGGATACCTGGAGCGTTGCATGATGGATCCCTAGAGCGTTGCATGATCGATTCCTGGAGCGTGGAATGCCGGATACCTGGAGCGTAGCATGACGGATACCTCGAGCGTAGCATGACTGATACCTGGAGCGTAGCATGACTGATACCTGGAGCGTAGCATGACGGATACCTGGAGCGTAGCATGACGGAGACCTGGAGCGTAGCATGACGGATACCTGGAGCGTAGCATGACGGATATCCTGGAGCGTAGCATGACGGATACCTGGAGTGTAGCATGACGGATACCTGGAGTGTAGCATGACGGATACCTGGAGCGTAGCATGACGGATACCTGGAGTGTAGCATGATGGATACCTGGAGCGTAGAATGACGGATACCTGGAGCGTAGCATGATGGATACCTGGAGAAATGCATGATGGATACCTGGAGAGTAGAATGACGGATACCTGGAGCGTAGAATGACGGATACCTGGAGCGTAGCATGATGGATACCTGGAGCGTAGCATGATGGATACCTGGAGTGTAGCGTGATGGATAACTGGAGTGTAGCATGATGGATACCTGGAGTGTAGCATGTTGGATACCTGGAGCTTAGAATGATGGATACCTGGAGCGTAGAATGATGGATACCTGGAGCTTAGAATGATGGATACCTGGAGCGTAGAATGATGGATACCTGGAGCGTAGCATGATGGATACCTGGAGAAATACATGATGGATACCTGGAGCGTAGAACGACGGATACCTGGAGCGTAGAATGACGGATACCTGGAGCGTAGCATGATGGATACCTGGAGCGTAGCGTGATGGATACCTGGAGAGTAGCATGATGGATACCTGGAGCGTAGCGTGATGGATACCTGGAGTGTAGCGTGATGGATAACTGGAGTGTAGCATGTTGGATACCTGGAGCTTAGATAGATGGATACCTGGATCGTAGCATGATGGATACCTGGAGTGTAGCATGACGGATACCTGGAGCGTAGAATGACGGATACCTGGAGCGTAGCATGATGGATACCTGGAGAAATGCATGATGGATACCTGGAGCGTAGAATGACGGATAACTGGTGCGCAGAATGACGGATACCTGGAGCGTGGCATGACGGATACCTGGAGCGTAGAATGACGGATACCTGGAGCGTAGCATGATGGATACCTGGAGCGTAGCATGAAGGATATCTGGAGCGTAGCATGATGGATACCTGGAGTGTAGCTTGATGAATACCATGAGCGTAGCATGACGGATACCTGGAGCGTAGAATGACGGACACCTGGAGCGTAGCATGACGGATACCTGAGCGTAGCATGATGGATACCTGGAGCGTAGCATGATGAATACCTGGAGCTTAGCGTGATGGATACCCGGAGCGTAGCGTGATGGATACCTGGAGTGTAGCAAGTTGGATACCTGGAGCTTAGAATGATGGATACCTGGAGCGTAGCATGATCAATACCTGGAGCGTAGAATGACGGATACCTGGAGCGTAGCATGATCGATACCTGGAGCGTAGAATGACGGATACCTGGATCGTAGCATGATGGATACTTGGAGTGTAGCATGACGGATACCTGGAGCTTAGAATGATGGATACCTGGAGCGTAGCATGATGGATACTTGGAGTTTAGCATGACGGATACCTGGAGCGTAGAATGACGGATACCTGGAGCGTAGCATGATGGATACCTGGAGAAATGCATGATGGATACCTGGAGAAATGCATGATGGATACCTGGAGCGTAGAATGACGGATACCTGGAGCGTAGAATGACGGATACCTGGAGCGTAGCATGATGGATACCTGGAGAAATACAAGATGGATACCTGGAGCGTACAATGACGGATACCTGGATTGTAGAATGACGGATACCTGGAGCGTAGCATGTTGGATACCTGGAGCGTTGCATGATGGATACCTGGAGCGTTGCATGATGGATCCCTGGAGCGTTGCATGATCGATCCCTGGAGCGTGGAATGCCGGATACCTGGAGCGTAGCATGACGGATACCTGGAGCGTAGCATGACTGATACCTGGAGCGTAGCATGATGGATACCTGGAGTGTAGCTTGATGAATACCATGAGCGTAGCATGACGGATACCTGGAGCGTAGAATGACGGACACCTGGAGCGTAGAATGACGGATACCTGAGCGTAGCATGATGGATACCTGGAGCGTAGCATGACGAATACGTGGAGCGTAGCGTGATGGATACCCGGAGCTTAGCATGATGGATACCTGGAGTGTAGCAAGTTGGATACCTGGAGCTTAGAATGATGGATACCTGGAGCGTAGCATGATGGATACTTGGAGTGTAGCATGACGGATACCTGGAGCGTAGAATGACGTATACCTGGAGCGTAGCATGATGGATACCTGGAGAAATGCATGATGGATACCTGGTGAAATGCATGATGGATACCTGGAGCGTAGAATGACGGATACCTGGAGCGTAGAATGACGGATACCTGGAGCGTAGCATGATGGATACCTGGAGAAATACAAGATGGATACCTGGAGCGTAGAATGACGGATACCTGGAGCGTAGCATGATGGATACCTGGAGAAATGCATGATGGAAACCTGGAGCGTTGCATGATGGATACCTGGAGCGTAGAATGACGGATACCTGGAGCGTAGAATGACGGATACCTGGAGCGTAGCATGATGGATACCTGGAGAAATACAAGATGGATACCTGGAGCGTAGAATGACGGATACCTGGATTGTAGAATGACGGATACCTGGAGCGTAGCATGTTGGATACCTGGAGCGTTGCATGATGGATACCTGGAGTGTAGCATGACGGATACCTGGAGCGTAGAATGACGGATACCTGGAGCGTAGCTTGATGGATACCTGGAGAAATGCATGATGGATACCTGGAGCGTAGAATGACGGATACCTGGAGCGCAGAATGACGGATACCTGGAGCGTAGCATGATGGATACCTGGAGCGTAGCATGACGGATATCCTGGAGCGTAGCATGACGGATACCTGGAGTGTAGCATGACGGATACCTGGAGTGTAGCATGACGGATACCTGGAGCGTAGCATGACGGATACCTGGAGTGTAGCATGATGGATACCTGGAGCGTAGAATGACGGATACCTGGAGCGTAGCATGATGGATACCTGGAGAAATGCATGATGGATACCTGGAGAGTAGAATGACGGATACCTGGAGCGTAGAATGACGGATACCTGGAGCCTAGCATGATGGATACCTGGAGCGTAGCGTGATGGATAACTGGAGTGTAGCATGATGGATACCTGGAGTGTAGCATGTTGGATACCTGGAGCTTAGAATGATAGATACCTGGAGCGTAGAATGATGGATACCTGGAGCTTAGAATGATGGATACCTGGAGCGTAGAATGATGGATACCTGGAGCGTAGCATGATGGATACCTGGAGAAATACATGATGGATACCTGGAGCGTAGAACGACGGATACCTGGAGCGTAGAATGACGGATACCTGGAGCGTAGCATGATGGATACCTGGAGAGTAGCATGATGGATACCTGGAGCGTAGCGTGATGGATACCTGGAGTGTAGCGTGATGGATAACTGGAGTGTAGCATGATGGATACCTGGAGTGTAGCATGTTGGATACCTGGAGCTTAGATAGATGGATACCTGGATCGTAGCATGATGGATACCTGGAGTGTAGCATGACGGATACCTGGAGCGTAGAATGACGGATACCTGGAGCGTAGCATGATGGATACCTGGAGAAATATATGATGGATACCTGGAGCGTAGAATGACGGATACCTGGAGCGCAGAATGACGGATACCTGGAGCGTGGCATGACGGATACCTGGAGCGTAGCATGACGGATACCTGGAGCGTAGAATGACGGATACCTGGAGCGTAGCATGATGGATACCTGGAGCGTAGCATGAAGGATACCTGGAGCGTAGCATGATGGATACCTGGAGTGTAGCTTGATGAATACCATGAGCGTAGCATGACGGATACCTGGAGCGTAGAATGACGGACACCTGGAGCGTAGCATGACGGATTCCTGAGCGTAGCATGATGGATACCTGGAGCGTAGCATGACGAATACCTGGAGCGTAGCGTGATGGATACCCGGAGCGTAGCGTGATGGATACCTGGAGTGTAGCAAGTTGGATACCTGGAGCTTAGAATGATGGATACCTGGAGCGTAGCATGATCAATACCTGGAGCGTAGAATGACGGATTCCTGGAGCGTAGCATGATTGATACCTGGAGCGTAGAATGACGGATACCTGGATCGTAGCATGATGGATACTTGGAGTGTAGCATGACGGATACCTGGAGCGTAGAATGACGGATACCTGGAGCGTAGCATGACAGATACCTGGATCGTAGAATGATGGATACCTGGAGCTTAGAATGATGGATACCTGGAGCGTAGAATGATGGATACCTGGAGCGTAGCATGATGGATACCTGGAGAAATACATGATGGATACCTGGAGCGTAGAACGACGGATACCTGGAGCGTAGAATGACGGATACCTGGAGCGTAGCATGATGGATACCTGGAGCGTAGCATGATGGATACCTGGAGAGTAGCATGATGGATACCTGGAGCGTAGCGTGATGGATACCTGGAGTGTAGCGTGATGGATAACTGGAGTGTAGCATGTTGGATACCTGGAGCTTAGATAGATGGATACCTGGATCGTAGCATGATGGATACCTGGACTGTAGCATGACGGATACCTGGAGCGTAGAATGACGGATACCTGGAGCGTAGCATGATGGATACCTGGAGAAATGCATGATGGATACCTGGAGCGTAGAATGACGGATAACTGGTGCGCAGAATGACGGATACCTGGAGCGTGGCATGACGGATACCTGGAGCGTAGAATGACGGATACCTGGAGCGTAGCATGATGGATACCTGGAGCGTAGCATGAAGGATACCTGGAGCGTATTATGATGGATACCTGGAGTGTAGCTTGATAAATACCATGAGCGTAGCATGACGGATACCTGGAGCGTAGAATGACGGACACCTGGAGCGTAGCATGACGGATACCTGAGCGTAGCATGATGGATACCTGGAGCGTAGCATGATGGATACCTGGAGCGTAGCATGATGAATACCTGGAGCGTAGCGTGAAGGATACCCGGAGCGTAGCGTGATGGATACCTGGAGTGTAGCAAGTTGGATACCTGGAGCTTAGAATGATGGATACCTGGAGCGTAGCATGATCAATACCTGGAGCGTAGAATGACGGATACCTGGAGCGTAGCATGATCGATACCTGGAGCGTAGAATGACGGATACCTGGATCGTAGCATGATGGATACTTGGAATGTAGCATGACGGATACCTGGAGCGTAGAATGACGGATACCTGGAGCGTAGCATGATGGATACCTGGAGCGTAGCATGAAGGATACCTGGAGCGTAGCATGATGGATACCTGGAGTGTAGCTTGATGAATACCATGAGCGTAGCATGACGGATACCTGGAGCGTAGAATGACGGACACCTGGAGCGTAGCATGACGGATACCTGAGCGTAGCATGATGGATACCTGGAGCGTAGCATGATGAATACCTGGAGCGTAGCGTGATGGATACCCGGAGCGTAGCGTGATGGATACCTGGAGTGTAGCAAGTTGGATACCTGGAGCTTAGAATGATGGATACCTGGAGCGTAGCATGATCAATACCTGGAGCGTAGAATGACGGATACCTGGAGCGTAGCATGATCGATACCTGGAGCGTAGAATGACGGATACCTGGATCGTAGCATGATGGATACTTGGAATGTAGCATGACGGATACCTGGAGCGTAGAATGACGGATACCTGGAGCGTAGCATGATGGTTACCTGGAGAAATGCATGATGGATACCTGGAGAAATGCATGATGGATACCTGGAGCGTAGAATGACGGATACCTGGAGCGTAGAATGACGGATACCTGGAGCGTAGCATGATGGATACCTGGAGAAATACAAGATGGATACCTGGAGCGTAGAATGACGGATACCTGTATCGTAGAATGACAGATACCTGGAGCGTAGCATGTTGGATACCTGGAGCGTTGCATGATGGATACCTGAAGCGTTGCATGATGGATCCCTGGAGCGTTGCATGATCGATCCCTGGAGCATGGAATGCCGGATACCTGGAGCGTAGCATGACGGATACCTGGAGCGTAGCATGACTGATACCTGGAGCGTAGCATGACTGATACCTGGAGCGTAGCATGATGGATACCTGGAGTGTAGCATGATGGATACTTGGAGTGTAGCATGACGGATACCTGGAGCTTAGAATGATGGATACCTGGAGCGTAGCATGATGGATACTTGGAGTTTAGCATGACGGATACCTGGAGCGTAGAATGAAGGATACCTGGAGCGTAGCATGATGGATACCTGGAGAAATGCATGATGGATACCTGGAGAAATGCATGATGGATACCTGGAGCGTAGAATGACGGATACCTGGAGCGTAGAATGACGGATACCTGGAGCGTAGCATGATGGATACCTGGAGAAATACAAGATGGATACCTGGAGCGTAGAATGACGGATACCTGGATTGTAGAATGACGGATACCTGGAGCGTAGCATGTTGGATGCCTGGAGCGTTGCATGATGGATACCTGGAGCGTTGCATGATGGATCCCTGGAGCGTTGCATGATCGATCCCTGGAGCGTGGAATGCCGGATACCTGGAGCGTAGCATGACGGATACCTGGAGCGTAGCATGACTGATACCTGGAGCGTAGCATGACTGATACCTGGAGCGTAGCATGACGGATACCTGGAGCGTAGCATGACGGATACCTGGAGCGTAGCATGACTGATACCTGGAGCGTAGCATGACTGATACCTGGAGCGTAGCATGATGGATACCTGGAGAAATGCATGATGGATACCTGGAGCGTAGAATGACGGATACCTGGAGCGCAGAATGACGGATACCTGGAGCGTGGCATGACGGATACCTGGAGCGTAGCATGACGGATACCTGGAGCGTAGAATGACGGATACCTGGAGCGTAGCATGATGGATACCTGGAGCGTAGCATGAAGGATACCTGGAGCGTAGCATGATGGATACCTGGAGTGTAGCTTGATGAACACCATGAGCGTAGCGTGACGGATACCTGGTGCGTAGAATGACGGACACCTGGAGCGTAGCATGACGGATACCTGAGCGTAGCATGATGGATACCTGGAGCGTAGCATGACGAATACCTAGAGCATAGCGTGATGGATACCCGGAGCGTAGCGTGATGGATACCTGGAGTGTAGCAAGTTGGATACCTGGAGCTTAGAATGATGGATACCTGGAGCGTAGCATGATGGATACTTGGAGTGTAGCATGACGGATACCTGGAGTGTAGAATGACGTATACCTGGAGCGTAGCATGATGGATACCTGGAGAAATGCATGATGGATACCTGGAGAAATGCTTGATGGATACCTGGAGCATAGAATGACGGATACCTGGAGCGTAGAATGACGGATACCTGGAGCGTAGCATGATGGATACCTGGAGAAATACAAGATGGATACCTGGAGCGTAGAATGACGGATACCTGGAGCGTAGCATGATGGATACCTGGAGAAATGCATGATGGATACCTGGAGAAATGCATGATGGATACCTGGAGCGTAGAATGACGGATACCTGGAGCGTAGAATGACGGATACCTGGAGCGTAGCATGATGGATACCTGGAGAAATACAAGATGGATACCTGGAGCGTAGAATGACGGATACCTGGATTGTAGAATGACGGATACCTGGAGCGTAGCATGTTGGATACCTGGAGCGTTGCATGATGGATACCTGGAGTGTAGCATGACGGATACCTGGAGCGTAGAATGACGGATACCTGGAGCGTAGCATGATGGATACCTGGAGAAATGCATGATGGATACCTGGAGCGTAGAATGACGGATACCTGGAGCGCAGAATGACGGATACCTGGAGCGCGGCATGACGGATACCTGGAGCGTAGCATGACGGATACCTGGAGCGTAGAATGACGGATACCTGGAGCGTAGCATGATGGATACCTGGAGCGTAGCATGATGGATACCTGGAGCGTAGCATGAAGGATACCTGGAGCGTAGCATGATGGATACCTGGAGTGTAGCTTGATGAATACCATGAGCGTAGCATGACGGATACCTGGAGCGTAGAATGACGGACACCTGGAGCGTAGCATGACGGATACCTGAGCGTAGCATGATGGATACCTGGAGTGTAGCATGACGAATACCTGGAGCGTAGCGTGATGGATACCCGGAGCGTAGCGTGATGGATACCTGGAGTGTAGCAAGTTGGATACCTGGAGCTTAGAATGATGGATACCTGGAGCGTAGCATGATGGATACTTGGAGTGTAGCATGACGGATACCTGGAGCGTAGAATGACGGATACCTGGAGCGTAGAATGATGGATACCTGGAGAAATGCATGATGGATACCTGGAGAAATGCATGATGGATACCTGGAGCGTAGAATGACGGATACCTGGAGCGTAGAATGACGGATACCTGGAGCGTAGCATGATGGATACCTGGAGAAATACAAGATGGATACCTGGAGCGTAGAATGACGGATACCTGGATTGTAGAATGACGGATACCTGGAGCGTAGCATGTTGGATACCTGAAGCGTTGCATGATGGATACCTGGAGCGTTGCATGATGGATCCCTGGAGCGTTGCATGATCGATCCCTGGAGCGTGGAATGCCGGATACCTGGAGCGTAGCATGACGGATACCTGGAGCGTAGCATGACTGATACCTGGAGCGTAGCATGACTGATACCTGGAGCGTAGCATGACGGATACCTGGAGCGTAGCATGACGGATACCTGGAGCGTAGCATGACGGATACCTGGAGCGTAGCATGACGGATATCCTGGAGCGTAGCATGACGGATACCTGGAGCGTAGCATGACGGATACCTGGAGTGTAGCATGACGGATACCTGGAGCGTAGCATGACGGATACCTGGAGTGTAGCATGATGGATACCTGGAGTGTAGAATGACGGATACCTGGAGCGTAGCATGATGGATACCTGGAGAAATGCATGATGGATACCTGGAGAGTAGAATGACGGATACCTGGAGCGTAGAATGACGGATACCTGGAGCGTAGCATGATGGATACCTGGAGCGTAGCGTGATGGATAACTGGAGTGTAGCATGATGGATACCTGGAGTGTAGCATGTTGGATACCTGGAGCTTAGAATGATGGATACCTGGAGCGTAGAATGATGGATACCTGGAGCTTAGAATGATGGATACCTGGAGCGTAGAATGATGGATACCTGGAGAAATACATGATGGATACCTGGAGCGTAGAACGACGGATACCTGGAGCGTAGAATGACGGATACCTGGAGCGTAGCATGATTGATACCTGGAGAGTAGCATGATGGATACCTGGAGCGTAGCGTGATGGATACCTGGAGTGTAGCGTGATGGAAACTGGAGTGTAGCATGATGGATACCTGGAGTGTAGCATGTTGGATACCTGGAGCTTAGATAGATGGATACCTGGAGCGTAGAATGACGGATACCTGGAGCGCAGAATGACGGATACCTGGAGCGTGGCATGACGGATACCTGGAGCGTAGCATGACGGATACCTGGAGCGTAGAATGACGGATACCTGGAGCGTAGCATGATGGATACCTGGAGCGTAGCATGAAGGATACCTGGAGCGTAGCATGATGGATACCTGGAGTTTAGCTTGATGAATACCATGAGCTTAGCATGACGGATACCTGGAGCGTAGAATGACGGACACCTGGAGCGTAGCATGACGGATACCTGAGCGTAGCATGATGGATACCTGGAGCGTAGCATGACGAATACCTGGAGCGTAGCGTGATGGATACCCGGAGCGTAGCGTGATGGATACCTGGAGTGTAGCAAGTTGGATACCTGGAGCTTAGAATGATGGATACCTGGAGCGTAGCATGATCAATACCTGGAGCGTAGAATGACGGATACCTGGAGCGTAGCATGATCGATACCTGGAGCGTAGAATGACGGATACCTGGATCGTAGCATGATGGATACTTGGAGTGTAGCATGACGGATACCTGGAGCGTAGAATGACGGATACCTGGAGCGTAGCATGATGGTTACCTGGAGAAATGCATGATGGATACCTGGAGAAATGCATGATGGATACCTGGAGCGTAGAATGACGGATACCTGGAGCGTAGAATGACGGATACCTGGAGCGTAGCATGATGGATACCTGGAGAAATACAAGATGGATACCTGGAGCGTAGAATGACGGATACCTGGATCGTAGAATGACAGATACCTGGAGCGTAGCATGTTGGATACCTGGAGCGTTGCATGATGGATACCTGAAGCGTTGCATGATGGATCCCTGGAGCGTTGCATGATCGATCCCTGGAGCATGGAATGCCGGATACCTGGAGCGTAGCATGACGGATACCTGGAGCGTAGCATGACTGATACCTGGAGCGTAGCATGATGGATACCTGGAGTGTAGCATGTTGGATACCTGGAGCTTAGAATGATGGATACCTGGAGCGTAGAATGATGGATACCTGGAGCTTAGAATGATGGATACCTGGAGCGTAGAATGATGGATACCTGGAGCGTAGCATGATGGATACCTGGAGAAATACATGATGGATACCTGGAGCGTAGACCGACGGATACCTGGAGCGTAGAATGATGGATACCTGGAGCGTTGCATGATGGATACCTGGAGCGTTGCATGATGGATCCCTGGAGCGTAGCAGGATGGATACCTGGAGCGTGGAATGCCGGATACCTGGAGCGTGGAATGCCGGATACCTGGAGCGTAGCATGACGGATACCTGGAGCGTAGCATGACTGATACCTGGAGCGTAGCATGACGGATACCTGGAGCGTATCATGACGGATACCTGGAGCGTAGCATGACGGATACCTGGAGCGTATCATGACGGATACCTGGAGCGTAGCATGACGGATACCTGGAGCGTAGCATGATGGATACATGGAGTGTAGCTTGATGGATACCTGGAGCGTAGCATGATGGATACCTGGAGTGTAGCATGATGGATACCTGGAGTGTAGCATAATGGATACCTGGAGTGTAGCATGACGGATACCTGGAGCGTAGAATGACGGATACCTGGAGCGTAGCATGATGGATACCTGGAGCGTAGAAAAACAGATACCTGGAGCGTAGCATGATGGATACCTGGAGAAATGCATGATGGATACCTGGAGAGTAGAATGACGGATACCTGGAGCGTAGAATGACGGATACCTGGAGCGTAGCATGATGGATACCTGGATAGTAGCGTGATGGATACCTGGAGTGTAGCGTGATGGATACCTGGAGTGTAGCGTGATGGATAACTGGAGTGTAGCATGATGGATACCTGGAGTGTAGCATGTTGGATACCTGGAGCTTAGAATGATGGATACCTGGAGCGTAGAATGATGGATACCTGGAGCGTAGCATGATGGATACCTGGAGCTTAGAATGATGGATACCTGGAGCGTAGAATGATGGATACCTGGAGCTTAGAATGATGGATACCTGGAGCGTAGAATGATGGATACCTGGAGCGTAGCATGATGGATACCTGGAGAAATACATGATGGATACCTGGAGCGTAGACCGACGGATACCTGGAGCGTAGAATGATGGATACCTGGAGCGTTGCATGATGGATACCTGGAGCGTTGCATGATGGATCCCTGGAGCGTAGCAGGATGGATACCTGGAGCGTGGAATGCCGGATACCTGGAGCGTGGAATGCCGGATACCTGGAGCGTAGCATGACGGATACCTGGAGCGTAGCATGACTGATACCTGGAGCGTAGCATGACGGATACCTGGAGCGTATCATGACGGATACCTGGAGCGTAGCATGACGGATACCTGGAGCGTATCATGACGGATACCTGGAGCGTAGCATGACGGATACCTGGAGCGTAGCATGATGGATACATGGAGTGTAGCTTGATGGATACCTGGAGCGTAGCATGATGGATACCTGGAGTGTAGCATGATGGATACCTGGAGTGTAGCATAATGGATACCTGGAGTGTAGCATGACGGATACCTGGAGCGTAGAATGACGGACACCTGGAGCGTAGCATGATGGATACCTGGAGCGTAGAAAAACAGATACCTGGAGCGTAGCATGATGGATACCTGGAGAAATGCATGATGGATACCTGGAGAGTAGAATGACGGATACCTGGAGCGTAGAATGACGGATACCTGGAGCGTAGCATGATGGATACCTGGATAGTAGCGTGATGGATACCTGGAGTGTAGCGTGATGGATACCTGGAGTGTAGCGTGATGGATAACTGGAGTGTAGCATGATGGATACCTGGAGTGTAGCATGTTGGATACCTGGAGCTTAGAATGATGGATACCTGGAGCGTAGAATGATGGATACCTGGAGCGTAGCATGATGGATACCTGGAGAAATACATGATGGATACCTGGAGCGTAGAATGACGGATACCTGGAGCGTAGAATGACGGATACCTGGAGCGTAGCATGACGGATACCTGGAGTGTAGCATGATGGATACCTGGAGAAATGCATGATGGATACCTGGAGCGTAGAATGACGGATACCTGGAGCGTAGAATGACGGATACCTAGAGCGTAGAATGATGGATACCTGGAGCGTAGCAAGATGGATACCTGGAGCGTAGCATGACGAATACCTGGAGCGTAGCGTGATGGATACCCGGCCTGTAGCGTGATGGATACCTGGAGTGTAGCAAGTTGGATACCTGGAGCTTAGAATGATGGATACTTGGAGCGTAGCATGATCAATACCTGGAGCGTAGAATGACGGATACCTGGAGCGTAGCATGATCGATACCTGGAGCGTAGAATGACGGATACCTGGATCGTAGCATGATGGATACTTGGAGTGTAGCATGACGGATACCTGGAGCGTAGAATGACGGATACCTGGAGCGTAGCATGATGGATACCTGGAGAAATGCATGATGGATACCTGGAGAAATGCATGATGGATACCTGGAGCGTAGAATGACGGATACCTGCAGCGTAGAATGACGGATACCTGGAGCGTAGCATGATGGATACCTGGAGAAATACAAGATGGATACCTGGAGCGTAGAATGACGGATACCTGAATTGTAGAATGACGGATACCTGGAGCGTAGCATGTTGGATACCTGGAGCGTTGCATGATGGATACCTGGAGCGTTGCATGATGGATCCCTGGAGCGTTGCATGATCGATCCCTGGAGCGTGGAATGCCGGAAACCTGGAGCGTAGCATGACGGATACCTGGAGCGTAGCATGACTGATACCTGGAGCGTAGCATGACTGATACCTGGAGCGTAGCATGACGGATACATGGAGCGTAGCATGACGGATACCTGGAGCGTAGCATGACGGATACCTGGAGCGTAGCATGACGGATATCCTGGAGCGTAGCATGACAGATACCTGGAGTGTAGCATGACGGATACCTGGAGTGTAGCATGACGGATACCTGGAGCGTAGCATGACGGATACCTGGAGTGTAGCATGATGGATACCTGGAGCGTAGAATGACGGATACCTGGAGCGTAGCATGATGGATACCTGGAAAAATGCATGATGGATACCTGGAGAGTAGAATGACGGATACCTGGAGCGTAGAATGACGGATTCCTGGAGCGTAGCATGATGGATACCTGGAGCGTAGCATGATGGATACCTGGAGTGTAGCGTGATGGATAACTGGAGCGTAGCATGATGGATACCTGGAAAAATGCATGATGGATACCTGGAGAGTAGAATGACGGATACCTGGAGCGTAGCATGATGGATACCTGGAGAGTAGCATGATGGATACCTGGAGAGTAGCGTGATGGATACCTGGAGTGTAGCGTGATGGATAACTGGAGTGTAGCATGATGGATACCTGGAGTGTAGCATGTTGGATACCTGGAGCTTAGATAGATGGATACCTGGATCGTAGCATGATGGATACCTGGAGTGTAGCATGACGGATACCTGGAGCGTAGAATGACGGATACCTGGAGCGTAGCATGATGGATACCTGGAGAAATGCATGATGGATACCTGGAGCGTAGAATGACGGATACCTGGAGCGCAGAATGACGGATACCTGGAGCGTGGCATGACGGATACCTGGAGCGTAGCATGACGGATACCTGGAGCGTAGAATGACGGATACCTGGAGCGTAGCATGATGGATACCTGGAGCGTAGCATGAAGGATACCTGGAGCGTAGCATGATGGATACCTGGAGTGTAGCTTGATGAATACCATGAGCGTAGCATGAAGGATACCTGGAGCGTAGAATGACGGACACCTGGAGCGTAGCATGACGGATACCTGAGCGTAGCATGATGGATACCTGGAGCGCAGCATGACGAATACCTGGAGCGTAGCGTGATGGATACCCGGAGCGTAGCGTGATGGATACCTGGAGTGTAGCAAGTTGGATACCTGGAGCTTAGAATGATGGATACCTGGAGCGTAGCATGATGGATACTTGGAGTGTAGCATGACGGATACCTGGAGCGTAGAATGACGGATACCTGGAGCGTAGCATGATGGATACCTGGAGAAATGCATGATGGATACCTGGAGAAATGCATGATGGATACCTGGAGCGTAGAATGACGGATACCTGGAGCGTAGAATGACGGATACCTGGAGCGTAGCATGATGGATACCTGGAGAAATACAAGATGGATACCTGGAGCGTAGAATGACGGATACCTGGATTGTAGAATGACGGATACCTGGAGCGTAGCATGTTGGATACCTGGAGCGTTGCATGATGGATACCTGGAGCGTTGCATGATGGATCCCTGGAGCGTTGCATGATCGATCCCTGGAGCGTGGAATGCCGGATACCTGGAGCGTAGCATGACGGATACCTGGAGCGTAGCATGACTGATACCTGGAGCGTAGCATGACTGATACCTGGAGCGTAGCATGACGGATACCTGGAGCGTAGCATGACGGATACCTGGAGCGTAGCATGACGGATACCTGGAGCGTAGCATGACGGATATCCTGGAGCGTAGCATGACGGATACCTGGAGCGTAGCATGACGGATACCTGGAGTGTAGCATGACGGATACCTGGAGCGTAGCATGACGGATACCTGGAGTGTAGCATGATGGATACCTGGAGCGTAGAATGACGGATACCTGGAGCGTAGCATGATGGATACCTGGAAAAATGCATGATGGATACCTGGAGAGTAGAATGACGGATACCTGGAGCGTAGAATGACGGATACCTGGAGCGTAGCATGATGGATACCTGGAGCGTAGCATGATGGATACCTGGAGTGTAGCGTGATGGATAACTGGAGTGTAGCATGATGGATACCTGGAGTGTAGCATGTTGGATACCTGGAGCTTAGAATGATGGATACCTGGAGCGTAGAATGATGGATACCTGGAGCTTAGAATGATGAATACCTGGAGCGTAGAATGATGGATACCTGGAGCGTAGCATGATGGATACCTGGAGAAATACATGATGGATACCTGGAGCGTAGAACGACGGATACCTGGAGCGTAGAATGACGGATACCTGGAGCGTAGCATGATGGATACCTGGAGCGTAGCATGATGGATACCTGGAGAGTAGCATGATGGATACCTGGAGCGTAGCGTGATGGATACCTGGAGTGTAGCGTGATGGATAACTGGAGTGTAGCATGATGGATACCTGGAGTGTAGCATGTTGGATACCTGGAGCTTAGATAGATGGATACCTGGATCGTAGCATGATGGATACCTGGAGTGTAGCATGACGGATACCTGGAGCGTAGAATGACGGATACCTGGAGCGTAGCATGATGGATACCTGGAGAAATGCATGATGGATACCTGGAGCGTAGAATGACGGATACCTGCAGCGCAGAATGACGGATACCTGGAGCGTGGCATGACGGATACCTGGAGCGTAGCATGACGGATACCTGGAGCGTAGAATGACGGATACCTGGAGCGTAGCATGATGGATACCTGGAGCGTAGCATGAAGGATACCTGGAGCGTAGCATGATGGATACCTGGAGTGTAGCTTGATGAATACCATGAGCGTAGCATGACGGATACCTGGAGTGTAGAATGACGGACACCTGGAGCGTAGCATGACGGATACCTGAGCGTAGCATGATGGATACCTGGAGCGTAGCATGACGAATACCTGGAGCGTAGCGTGATGGATACCCGGAGCGTAGCGTGATGGATACCTGGAGTGTACCAAGTTGGATACCTGGAGCTTAGAATGATGGATACCTGGAGCGTAGAATGACGGATACCTGGAGCGTAGCATGATGGATACCTAGAGAAATGCATGATGGATACCTGGAGAAATGCATGATGGATACCTGGAGCGTAGAATGACGGATACCTGGAGCGTAGAATGACGGATACCTGGAGCGTAGCATGATGGATACCTGGAGAAATACAAGATGGATACCTGGAGCGTAGAATGACGGATACCTGGATTGTAGAATGACGGATACCTGGAGCGTAGCATGTTGGATACCTGGAGCGTTGCATGATGGATACCTGGAGCGTTGCATGATGGATCCCTGGAGCGTTGCATGATCGATCCCTGGAGCGTGGAATGCCGGATACCTGGAGCGTAGCATGACGGATACCTGGAGCGTAGCATGACTGATACCTGGAGCGTAGCATGACTGATACCTGGAGCGTAGCATGACGGATACCTGGAGCGTAGCATGACGGATACCTGGAGCGTAGCATGACGGATACCTGGAGCGTAGCATGACGGATATCCTGGAGCGTATCATGACGGATACCTGGAGTGTAGCATCACGGATACCTGGAGTGTAGCATGACGGATACCTGGAGCGTAGCATGACGGATACCTGGAGTGTAGCATGATGGATACCTGGAGCGTAGAATGACGGATACCTGGAGCGTAGCATGATGGATACCTGGAGAAATGCATGATGGATACCTGGAGAGTAGAACGACGGATACCTGGAGCGTAGAATGACGGATACCTGGAGCGTAGCATGATGGATACCTGGAGCGTAGCATGATGGATACCTGGAGTGTAGCGTGATGGATAACTGGAGTGTAGCATGATGGATACCTGGAGTGTAGCATGTTGGATACCTGGAGCTTAGAATGATGGATACCTGGAGCGTAGAATGATGGATACCTGGAGCTTAGAATGATGGATACCTGGAGCGTAGAATGATGGATACCTGGAGCGTAGCATGATGGATACCTGGAGAAATACATGATGGATACCTGGAGCGTAGAACGACGGATACCTGGAGCGTAGAATGACGGATACCTGGAGCGTAGCATGATGGATACCTGGTGCGTAGCATGATGGATACCTGGAGAGTAGCATGATGGATACCTGGAGCGTAGCGTGATGGATACCCGGAGCGTAGCGTGATGGATACCTGGAGTGTAGCAAGTTGGATACCTGGAGCTTAGAATGATGGATACCTGGAGCGTAGCATGATCAATACCTGGAGCGTAGAATGACGGATACCTGGAGCGTAGCATGATCGATACCTGGAGCGTAGAATGACGGATACCTGGATCGTAGCATGATGGATACTTGGAGTGTAGCATGACGGATACCTGGAGCGTAGAATGACGGATGCCTGGAGCGTAGCATGATGGTTACCTGGAGAAATGCATGATGGATACCTGGAGAAATGCATGATGGATACCTGGAGCGTAGAATGACGGATACCTGGAGCATAGAATGACGGATACCTGGAGCGTAGCATGATGGATACCTGGAGAAATACAAGATGGATACCTGGAGCGTAGAATGACGGATACCTGGATCGTAGAATGACAGATACCTGGAGCGTAGCATGTTGGATACCTGGAGCGTTGCATGATGGATACCTGAAGCGTTGCATGATGGATCCCTGGAGCGTTGCATGATCGATCCCTGGAGCATGGAATGCCGGATACCTGGAGCGTAGCATGACGGATACCTGGAGCGTAGCATGACTGATACCTGGAGCGTAGCATGATGGATACCTGGAAAAATGCATGATGGATACCTGGAGAGTAGAATGACGGATACCTGGAGCGTAGAATGACGGATTCCTGGAGCGTAGCATGATGGATACCTGGAGCGTAGCATGATGGATACCTGGAGTGTAGCGTGATGGATAACTGGAGCGTAGCATGATGGATACCTGGAAAAATGCATGATGGATACCTGGAGAGTAGAATGACGGATACCTGGAGCGTAGCATGATGGATACCTGGAGAGTAGCATGATGGATACCTGGAGAGTAGCGTGATGGATACCTGGAGTGTAGCGTGATGGATAACTGGAGTGTAGCATGATGGATACCTGGAGTGTAGCATGTTGGATACCTGGAGCTTAGATAGATGGATACCTGGATCGTAGCATGATGGATACCTGGAGTGTAGCATGACGGATACCTGGAGCGTAGAATGACGGATACCTGGAGCGTAGCATGATGGATACCTGGAGAAATGCATGATGGATACCTGGAGCGTAGAATGACGGATACCTGGAGCGCAGAATGACGGATACCTGGAGCGTGGCATGACGGATACCTGGAGCGTAGCATGACGGATACCTGGAGCGTAGAATGACGGATACCTGGAGCGTAGCATGATGGATACCTGGAGCGTAGCATGAAGGATACCTGGAGCGTAGCATGATGGATACCTGGAGTGTAGCTTGATGAATACCATGAGCGTAGCATGAAGGATACCTGGAGCGTAGAATGACGGACACCTGGAGCGTAGCATGACGGATACCTGAGCGTAGCATGATGGATACCTGGAGCGCAGCATGACGAATACCTGGAGCGTAGCGTGATGGATACCCGGAGCATAGCGTGATGGATACCTGGAGTGTAGCAAGTTGGATACCTGGAGCTTAGAATGACGGATACCTGGAGCGTAGCATGATGGATACCTGGAGAAATGCATGATGGATACCTGGAGAAATGCATGATGGATACCTGGAGCGTAGAATGACGGATACCTGGAGCGTAGAATGACGGATACCTGGAGCGTAGCATGATGGATACCTGGAGAAATACAAGATGGATACCTGGAGCGTAGAATGACGGATACCTGGATTGTAGAATGACGGATACCTGGAGCGTAGCATGTTGGATACCTGGAGCGTTGCATGATGGATACCTGGAGCGTTGCATGATGGATCCCTGGAGCGTTGCATGATCGATCCCTGGAGCGTGGAATGCCGGATACCTGGAGCGTAGCATGACGGATACCTGGAGCGTAGCATGACTGATACCTGGAGCGTAGCATGACTGATACCTGGAGCGTAGCATGACGGATACCTGGAGCGTAGCATGACGGATACCTGGAGCGTAGCATGACGGATACCTGGAGCGTAGCATGACGGATATCCTGGAGCGTAGCATGACGGATACCTGGAGCGTAGCATGACGGATACCTGGAGTGTAGCATGACGGATACCTGGAGCGTAGCATGACGGATACCTGGAGTGTAGCATGATGGATACCTGGAGCGTAGAATGACGGATACCTGGAGCGTAGCATGATGGATACCTGGAAAAATGCATGATGGATACCTGGAGAGTAGAATGACGGATACCTGGAGCGTAGAATGACGGATACCTGGAGCGTAGCATGATGGATACCTGGAGCGTAGCATGATGGATACCTGGAGTGTAGCGTGATGGATAACTGGAGTGTAGCATGATGGATAACTGGAGTGTAGCATGATGGATACCTGGAGTGTAGAATGATGGATACCTGGAGCGTAGAATGATGGATACCTGGAGCTTAGAATGATGAATACCTGGAGCGTAGAATGATGGATACCTGGAGCGTAGCATGATGGATACCTGGAGAAATACATGATGGATACCTGGAGCGTAGAACGACGGATACCTGGAGCGTAGAATGACGGATACCTGGAGCGTAGCATGATGGATACCTGGAGCGTAGCATGATGGATACCTGGAGAGTAGCATGATGGATACCTGGAGCGTAGCGTGATGGATACCTGGAGTGTAGCGTGATGGATAACTGGAGTGTAGCATGATGGATACCTGGAGTGTAGCATGTTGGATACCTGGAGCTTAGATAGATGGATACCTGGATCGTAGCATGATGGATACCTGGAGTGAGCATGACGGATACCTGGAGCGTAGAATGACGGATACCTGGAGCGTAGCATGATGGATACCTGGAGAAATGCATGATGGATACCTGGAGCGTAGAATGACGGATACCTGGAGCGCAGAATGACGGATACCTGGAGCGTGGCATGACGGATACCTGGAGCGTAGCATGACGGATACCTGGAGCGTAGAATGACGGATACCTGGAGCGTAGCATGATGGATACCTGGAGCGTAGCATGAAGGATACCTTGAGCGTAGCATGATGGATACCTGGAGTGTAGCTTGATGAATACCATGAGCGTAGCATGGCGGATACCTGGAGTGTAGAATGACGGACACCTGGAGCGTAGCATGACGGATACCTGAGCGTAGCATGATGGATACCTGGAGCGTAGCATGACGAATACCTGGAGCGTAGCGTGATGGATACCCGGAGCGTAGCGTGATGGATACCTGGAGTGTACCAAGTTGGATACCTGGAGCTTAGAATGATGGATACCTGGAGCGTAGAATGACGGATACCTGGAGCGTAGCATGATGGATACCTAGAGAAATGCATGATGGATACCTGGAGAAATGCATGATGGATACCTGGAGCGTAGAATGACGGATACCTGGAGCGTAGAATGACGGATACCTGGAGCGTAGCATGATGGATACCTGGAGAAATACAAGATGGATACCTGGAGCGTAGAATGACGGATACCTGGATTGTAGAATGACGGATACCTGGAGCGTAGCATGTTGGATACCTGGAGCGTTGCATGATGGATACCTGGAGCGTTGCATGATGGATCCCTGGAGCGTTGCATGATCGATCCCTGGAGCGTGGAATGCCGGATACCTGGAGCGTAGCATGACGGATACCTGGAGCGTAGCATGACTGATACCTGGAGCGTAGCATGACTGATACCTGGAGCGTAGCATGACGGATACCTGGAGCGTAGCATGACGGATACCTGGAGCGTAGCATGACGGATACCTGGAGCGTAGCATGACGGATATCCTGGAGCGTATCATGACGGATACCTGGAGTGTAGCATCACGGATACCTGGAGTGTAGCATGACGGATACCTGGAGCGTAGCATGACGGATACCTGGAGTGTAGCATGATGGATACCTGGAGCGTAGAATGACGGATACCTGGAGCGTAGCATGATGGATACCTGGAGAAATGCATGATGGATACCTGGAGAGTAGAACGACGGATACCTGGAGCGTAGAATGACGGATACCTGGAGCGTAGCATGATGGATACCTGGAGCGTAGCATGATGGATACCTGGAGTGTAGCGTGATGGATAACTGGAGTGTAGCATGATGGATACCTGGAGTGTAGCATGTTGGATACCTGGAGCTTAGAATGATGGATACCTGGAGCGTAGAATGATGGATACCTGGAGCTTAGAATGATGGATACCTGGAGCGTAGAATGATGGATACCTGGAGCGTAGCATGATGGATACCTGGAGAAATACATGATGGATACCTGGAGCGTAGAACGACGGATACCTGGAGCGTAGAATGACGGATACCTGGAGCGTAGCATGATGGATACCTGGTGCGTAGCATGATGGATACCTGGAGAGTAGCATGATGGATACCTGGAGCGTAGCGTGATGGATACCCGGAGCGTAGCGTGATGGATACCTGGAGTGTAGCAAGTTGGATACCTGGAGCTTAGAATGATGGATACCTGGAGCGTAGCATGATCAATACCTGGAGCGTAGAATGACGGATACCTGGAGCGTAGCATGATCGATACCTGGAGCGTAGAATGACGGATACCTGGATCGTAGCATGATGGATACTTGGAGTGTAGCATGACGGATACCTGGAGCGTAGAATGACGGATGCCTGGAGCGTAGCATGATGGTTACCTGGAGAAATGCATGATGGATACCTGGAGAAATGCATGATGGATACCTGGAGCGTAGAATGACGGATACCTGGAGCATAGAATGACGGATACCTGGAGCGTAGCATGATGGATACCTGGAGAAATACAAGATGGATACCTGGAGCGTAGAATGACGGATACCTGGATCGTAGAATGACAGATACCTGGAGCGTAGCATGTTGGATACCTGGAGCGTTGCATGATGGATACCTGAAGCGTTGCATGATGGATCCCTGGAGCGTTGCATGATCGATCCCTGGAGCATGGAATGCCGGATACCTGGAGCGTAGCATGACGGATACCTGGAGCGTAGCATGACTGATACCTGGAGCGTAGCATGATGGATACCTGGAGTGTAGCATGTTGGATACCTGGAGCTTAGAATGATGGATACCTGGAGCGTAGAATGATGGATACCTGGAGCTTAGAATGATGGATACCTGGAGCGTAGAATGATGGATACCTGGAGCGTAGCATGATGGATACCTGGAGAAATACATGATGGATACCTGGAGCGTAGACCGACGGATACCTGGAGCGTAGAATGATGGATACCTGGAGCGTTGCATGATGGATACCTGGAGCGTTGCATGATGGATCCCTGGAGCGTAGCAGGATGGATACCTGGAGCGTGGAATGCCGGATACCTGGAGCTTAGAATGATGGATACCTGGAGCGTAGAATGATGGATACCTGGAGCGTAGCATGATGGATACCTGGAGAAATACATGATGGATACCTGGAGCGTAGACCGACGGATACCTGGAGCGTAGAATGATGGATACCTGGAGCGTAGCATGACGGATACCTGGAGCATAGCATGACTAATACCTGGAGCGTAGCATGACGGATACCTGGAGCGTATCATGACGGATACCTGGAGCGTAGCATGACGGATACCTGGAGCGTATCATGACGGATACCTGGAGCGTAGCATGACGGATACCTGGAGCGTAGCATGATGGATACATGGAGTGTAGCTTGATGGATACCTGGAGCGTAGCACGATGGATACCTGGAGTGTAGCATGATGGATACCTGGAGTGTAGCATAATGGATACCTGGAGTGTAGCATGACGGATACCTGGAGCGTAGAATGACGGATACCTGGAGCGTAGCATGATGGATACCTGGAGCGTAGAAAAACAGATACCTGGAGCGTAGCATGATGGATACCTGGAGAAATGCATGATGGATACCTGGAGAGTAGAATGACGGATACCTGGAGCGTAGAATGACGGATACCTGGAGCGTAGCATGATGGATACCTGGATAGTAGCGTGATGGATACCTGGAGTGTAGCGTGATGGATACCTGGAGTGTAGCGTGATGGATAACTGGAGTGTAGCATGATGGATACCTGGAAAAATGCATGATGGATACCTGGAGAGTAGAATGACGGATACCTGGAGCGTAGAATGACGGATACCTGGAGCGTAGCATGATGGATACCTGGAGCGTAGCATGATGGATACCTGGAGTGTAGCGTGATGGATAACTGGAGCGTAGCATGATGGATACCTGGAAAAATGCATGATGGATACCTGGAGAGTAGAATGACGGATACCTGGAGCGTAGCATCATGGATACCTGGAGAGTAGCATGATGGATACCTGGAGCGTAGCGTGATGGATACCTGGAGTGTAGCGTGATGGATAACTGGAGTGTAGCATGATGGATACCTGGAGTGTAGCATGTTGGATACCTGGAGCTTAGATAGATGGATACCTGGATCGTAGCATGATGGATACCTGGAGTGTAGCATGACGGATACCTGGAGCGTAGAATGACGGATACCTGGAGCGTAGCATGATGGATACCTGGAGAAATGCATGATGGATACCTGGAGCGTAGAATGACGGATACCTGGAGCGCAGAATGACGGATACCTGGAGCGTAGCATGATGGATACCTGGAGCGTAGCATGAAGGATACCTGGAGCGTAGCATGATGGATACCTGGAGTGTAGCTTGATGAATACCATGAGCGTAGCATGAAGGATACCTGGAGCGTAGAATGATGGACACCTGGAGCGTAGCATGACGGATACCTGAGCGTAGCATGATGGATACCTGGAGCGCAGCATGACGAATACCTGGAGCGTAGCGTGATGGATACCCGGAGCGTAGCGTGATGGATACCTGGAGTGTAGCAAGTTGGATACCTGGAGCTTAGAATGATGGATACCTGGAGCGTAGCATGATGGATACTTGGAGTGTAGCATGACGGATACCTGGAGCGTAGAATGACGGATACCTGGAGCGTAGCATGATGGATACCTGGAGAAATGCATGATGGATACCTGGAGAAATGCATGATGGATACCTGGAGCGTAGAATGACGGATACCTGGAGCGTAGAATGACGGATACCTGGAGCGTAGCATGATGGATACCTGGAGAAATACAAGATGGATACCTGGAGCGTAGAATGACGGATACCTGGATTGTAGAATGACGGATACCTGGAGCGTAGCATGTTGGATACCTGGAGCGTTGCATGATGGATACCTGGAGCGTTGCATGATGGATCCCTGGAGCGTTGCATGATCGATCCCTGGAGCGTGGAATGCCGGATACCTGGAGCGTAGCATGACGGATACCTGGAGCGTAGCATGACTGATACCTGGAGCGTAGCATGACTGATACCTGGAGCGTAGCATGACGGATACCTGGAGCGTAGCATGACGGATACCTGGAGCGTAGCATGACGGATACCTGGAGCGTAGCATGACGGATATCCTGGAGCGTAGCATGACGGATACCTGGAGTGTAGCATGACGGATACCTGGAGTGTAGCATGACGGATACCTGGAGCGTAGCATGACGGATACCTGGAGTGTAGCATGATGGATACCTGGAGCGTAGAATGACGGATACCTGGAGCTTAGCATGATGGATACCTGGAGAAATGCATGATGGATACCTGGAGAGTAGAACGACGGATACCTGGAGCGTTGAATGACGGATACCTGGAGCGTAGCATGATGGATACCTGGAGCGTAGCATGATGGATACCTGGAGTGTAGCGTGATGGATAACTGGAGTGTAGCATGATGGATACCTGGAGTGCAGCATGTTGGATACCTGGAGCTTAGAATGATGGATACCTGGAGCGTAGAATGATGGATACCTGGAGCTTAGAATGATGGATACCTGGAGCGTAGAATGATGGATACCTGGAGCGTAGCATGATGGATACCTGGAGAAATACATTATGGATACCTGGAGCGTAGAACGACGGATACCTGGAGCGTAGAATGACGGATACCTGGAGCGTAGAATGACGGATACCTGGAGCGTAGCATGATGGATACCTGGAGCGTAGCATGATGGATACCTGGAGAGTAGCATGATGGATACCTGGAGCGTAGCGTGATGGATACCTGGAGTGTAGCGTGATGGATAACTGGAGTGTAGCATGTTGGATACCTGGAGCTTAGATAGATGGATACCTGGATCGTAGCATGATGGATACCTGGAGTGTAGCATGACGGATACCTGGAGCGTAGAATGACGGATACCTGGAGCGTAGCATGATGGATACCTGGAGAAATGCATGATGGATACCTGGAGCGTAGAATGACGGATAACTGGAACGCGGAATGACGGATACCTGGAGCGTGGCATGACGGATACCTGGAGCGTAGCATGACGGATACCTGGAGCGTAGAATGACGGATACCTGGAGCGTAGCATGATGGATACCTGGAGCGTAGCATGAAGGATACCTGGAGCGTAGCATGATGGATACCTGGAGTGTAGCTTGATGAATACCATGAGCGTAGCATGACGGATACCTGGAGCGTAGAATGACGGACACCTGGAGCGTAGCATGACGGATACCTGAGCGTAGCATGATGGATACCTGGAGCGTAGCATGACGAATACCTGGAGCGTAGCGTGATGGATACCCGGAGCGTAGCGTGATGGATACCTGGAGTGTAGCAAGTTGGATACCTGGAGCTTAGAATGATGGATACCTGGAGCGTAGCATGATCAATACCTGGAGCGTAGCGTGATGGATACCCGGAGCGTAGCGTGATGGATACCTGGAGTGTAGCAAGTTGGATACCTGGAGCTTAGAATGATGGATACCTGGAGCGTAGCATGATCAATACCTGGAGCGTAGAATGACGGATACCTGGAGCGTAGCATGATCGATACCTGGAGCGTAGAATGACGGATACCTGGATCGTAGCATGATGGATACTTGGAGTGTAGCATGACGGATACCTGGAGCGTAGAATGACGGATACCTGGAGCGTAGCATGATGGATACCTGGAGAAATGCATGATGGATACCTGGAGAAATGCATGATGGATACCTGGAGCGTAGAATGACGGATACCTGCAGCGTAGAATGACGGATACCTGGAGCGTAGCATGATGGATACCTGGAGAAATACAAGATGGATACCTGGAGCGTAGAATGACGGATACCTGGATTGTAGAATGACGGATACCTGGAGCGTAGCATGTTGGATACCTGGAGCGTTGCATGATGGATACCTGGAGCGTTGCATGATGGATCCCTGGAGCGTTGCATGATCGATCCCTGGAGCGTGGAATGCCGGAAACCTGGAGCGTAGCATGACGGATACCTGGAGCGTAGCATGACTGATACCTGGAGCGTAGCATGACTGATACCTGGAGCGTAGCATGACGGATACCTGGAGCGTAGCATGACGGATACCTGGAGCGTAGCATGACGGATACCTGGAGCGTAGCATGACGGATATCCTGGAGCGTAGCATGACAGATACCTGGAGTGTAGCATGACGGATACCTGGAGTGTAGCATGACGGATACCTGGAGCGTAGCATGACGGATACCTGGAGTGTAGCATGATGGATACCTGGAGCGTAGAATGACGGATACCTGGAGCGTAGCATGATGGATACCTGGAAAAATGCATGATGGATACCTGGAGAGTAGAATGACGGATAACTGGAGCGTAGAATGACGGATACCTGGAGCGTAGCATGATGGATACCTGGAGCGTAGCATGATGGATACCTGGAGTGTAGCGTGATGGATAACTGGAGTGTAGCATGATGGATACCTGGAGTGTAGCATGTTGGATACCTGGAGCTTAGAATGATGGATACCTGGAGCGTAGAATGATGGATACCTGGAGCTTAGAATGATGAATACCTGGAGCGTAGAATGATGGATACCTGGAGCGTAGCATGATGGATACCTGGAGAAATACATGATGGATACCTGGAGCGTAGAACGACGGATACCTGGAGCGTAGAATGACGGATACCTGGAGCGTAGCATGATGGATACCTGGAGCGTAGCATGATCGATACCTGGAGAGTAGCATGATGGATACCTGGAGCGTAGCGTGATGGATACCTGGAGTGTAGCGTGATGGATAACTGGAGTGTAGAATGATGGATACCTGGAGTGTAGCATGTTGGATACCTGGAGCTTAGATAGATGGATACCTGGATCGTAGCATGATGGATACCTGGAGTGTAGCATGACGGATACCTGGAGCGTAGAATGACGGATACCTGGAGCGTAGCATGATGGATACCTGGAGAAATGCATGATGGATACCTGGAGCGTAGAATGACGGATACCTGGAGCGCAGAATGACGGATACCTGGAGCGTGGCATGACGGATACCTGGAGCGTAGCATGACGGATACCTGGAGCGTAGAATGACGGATACCTGGAGCGTAGCATGATGGATACCTGGAGCGTAGCATGAAGGATACCTGGAGCGTAGCATGATGGATACCTGGAGTGTAGCTTGATGAATACCATGAGCGTAGCATGACGGATACCTGGAGTGTAGAATGACGGACACCTGGAGCGTAGCATGACGGATACCTGAGCGTAGCATGATGGATACCTGGAGCGTAGCATGACGAATACCTGGAGCGTAGCGTGATGGATACCCGGAGTGTACCAAGTTGGATACCTGGAGCTTAGAATGATGGATACCTGGAGCGTAGCATGATGGATACTTGGAGTGTAGCATGACGGATACCTGGAGTGTAGAATGACGGATACCTGGAGCGTAGCATGATGGATACCTGGAGAAATGCATGATGGATACCTGGAGAAATGCATGATGGATACCTGGAGCGTAGAATGACGGATACCTGGAGCGTAGAATGACGGATACCTTGAGCGTAGCATGATGGATACCTGGAGAAATACAAGATGGATACCTGGAGCGTAGAATGACGGATACCTGGATTGTAGAATGACGGATACCTGGAGCGTAGCATGTTGGATACCTGGAGCGTTGCATGATGGATACCTGGAGCGTTGCATGATGGATCCCTGGAGCGTTGCATGATCGATCCCTGGAGCGTGGAATGCCGGATACCTGGAGCGTAACATGACGGATACCTGGAGCGTAGCATGACTGATACCTGGAGCGTAGCATGACTGATACCTGGAGCGTAGCATGACGGATACCTGGAGCGTAGCATGACGGATACCTGGAGCGTAGCATGACGGATACCTGGAGCGTAGCATGACGGATATCCTGGAGCGTATCATGACGGATACCTGGAGTGTAGCATGACGGATACCTGGAGTGTAGCATGACGGATACCTGGAGCGTAGCATGACGGATGCCTGGAGTGTAGCATGATGGATACCTGGAGCGTAGAATGACGGATACCTGGAGCGTAGCATGATGGATACCTGGAGAAATGCATGATGGATACCTGGAGAGTAGAACGACGGATACCTGGAGCGTAGAATGATGGATACCTGGAGCGTAGCATGATGGATACCTGGAGCGTAGCATGATGGATACCTGGAGTGTAGCGTGATGGATAACTGGAGTGTAGCATGATGGATACCTGGAGTGTAGCATGTTGGATACCTGGAGCTTAGAATGATGGATACCTGGAGCGTAGAATGATGGATACCTGGAGCTTAGAATGATGGATACCTGGAGCTTGGAATGATGGATACCTGGAGCGTAGCATGATGGATACCTGGAGAAATACATGATGGATACCTGGAGCGTAGAACGACGGATACCTGGAGCGTAGAATGACGGATACCTGGAGCGTAGCATGATGGATACCTGGAGCGTAGCATGATGGATACCTGGAGAGTAGTATGATGGATACCTGGAGCGTAGCGTGATGGATACCTGGAGTGTAGCGTGATGGATAACTGGAGTGTAGCATGTTGGATACCTGGAGCTTAGATAGATGGATACCTGGATCGTAGCATGATGGATACATGGAGTGTAGCATGACGGATACCTGGAGCGTAGAATGACGGATACCTGGAGCGTAGCATGATGGATACCTGGAGAAATGCATGATGGATACCTGGAGCGTAGAATGACGGATAACTGGAGCGCAGAATGACGGATACCTGGAGCGTGGCATGACGGATACCTGGAGCGTAGCATGACGGATACCTGGAGCGTAGAATGACGGATACCTGGAGCGTAGCATGATGGATACCTGGAGCGTAGCATGAAGGATACCTGGAGCGTAGCATGATGGATACCTGGAGTGTAGCTTGATGAATACCATGAGCGTAGCATGACGGATACCTGGAGCGTAGAATGACGGACACCTGGAGCGTAGCATGACGGATACCTGAGCGTAGCATGATGGATACCTGGAGCGTAGCATGACGAATACCTGGAGCGTAGCGTGATGGATACCCGGAGCGTAGCGTGATGGATACCTGGAGTGTAGCAAGTTGGATACCTGGAGCTTAGAATGATGGATACCTGGAGCGTAGCATGATCAATACCTGGAGCGTAGAATGACGGATACCTGGAGCGTAGCATGATCGATACCTGGAGCGTAGAATGACGGATACCTGGATCGTAGCATGATGGATACTTGGAATGTAGCATGACGGATACCTGGAGCGTAGAATGATGGATACCTGGAGCGTAGCATGATGGTTACCTGGAGAAATGCATGATGGATACCTGGAGAAATGCATGATGGATACCTGGAGCGTAGAATGACGGATACCTGGAGCGTAGAATGACGGATACCTGGAGCGTAGCATGATGGATACCTGGAGAAATACAAGATGGATACCTGGAGCGTAGAATGACGGATACCTGTATCGTAGAATGACAGATACCTGGAGCGTAGCATGTTGGATACCTGGAGCGTTGCATGATGGATACCTGAAGCGTTGCATGATGGATCCCTGGAGCGTTGCATGATCGATCCCTGGAGCATGGAATGCCGGATACCTGGAGCGTAGCATGACGGATACCTGGAGCGTAGCATGACTGATACCTGGAGCGTAGCATGACTGATACCTGGAGCGTAGCATGATGGATACCTGGAGTGTAGCATGTTGGATACCTGGAGCTTAGAATGATGGATACCTGGAGCGTAGAATGATGGATACCTGGAGCTTAGAATGATGGATACCTGGAGCGTAGAATGATGGATACCTGGAGCGTAGCATGATGGATACCTGGAGAAATACATGATGGATACCTGGAGCGTAGAACGACGGATACCTGGAGCGTAGAATGACGGATACCTGGAGCGTAGCATGATGGATACCTGGAGCGTAGCATGATGGATACCTGGAGAGTAGCATGATGGATACCTGGAGCGTAGCGTGATGGATACCTGGAGTGTAGCGTGATGGATAACTGGAGTGTAGCATGATGGATACCTGGAGTGTAGCATGACGGATACCTGGAGCTTACATAGATGGATACCTGGATCGTAGCATGATGGATACCTGGAGTGTATCATGACGGATACCTGGAGCGTAGAATGACGGATACCTGGAGCGTAGCATGATGGATACCTGGAGAAATGCATGATGGATACCTGGAGCGTAGAATGACGGATACCTGGAGCGCAGAATGACGGATACCTGGAGCGTGGCATGACGGATACCTGGAGCGTAGCATGACGGATACCTGGAGCGTAAAATGACGGATACCTGGAGCATAGCATGATGGATACCTGGAGCGTAGCATGAAGGATACCTGGAGCGTAGCATGATGGATACCTGGAATGTAGCTTGATGAATACCATGAGCGTAGCATGACGGATACCTGGAGCGTAGAATGACGGACACCTGGAGCGTAGCATGACGGATACCTGAGCGTAGCATGATGGATACCTGGAGCGTAGCATGATGGATACCTGGAGTGTAGCAAGTTGGATACCTGGAGCTTAGAATGATGGATACCTGGAGCGTAGCATGATCAATACCTGGAGCGTAGAATGACGGATACCTGGAGCATAGCATGATCGATACCTGGAGCGTAGAATGACGGATACCTGGATCGTAGCATGATGGATACTTGGAGTGTAGCATGACGGATACCTGGAGCGTAGAATGACGGATACCTGGAGCGTAGCATGATGGATACCTGGAGAAATGCATGATGGATACCTGGAGCGTAGAATGACGGATACCTGGAGCGTAGAATGACGGATACCTGGAGCGTAGCATGATGGATACCTGGAGAAATACAAGATGGATACCTGGAGCATAGAATGACGGATACCTGGATTGTAGCATGTTGGATACCTGGAGCTTAGAATGATGGATACCTGGAGCGTAGAATGATGGATACCTGGAGCTTAGAATGATGGATACCTGGAGCGTAGCATGTTGGATACCTGGAGCGTTGCATGATGGATACCTGGAGCGTTGCATGATGGATCCCTGGAGCGTTGCATGATCGATCCCTGGAGCGTGGAATGCCGGATACCTGGAGCGTAGCATGACGGATACCTGGAGCGTAGCATGACTGATACCTGGAGCGTAGCATGACTGATACCTGGAGCGTAGCATGACGGATACCTGGAGCGTAGCATGACGGATACCTGGAGCGTAGCATGACGGATACCTGGAGCGTAGCATGACGGATATCCTGGAGCGTAGCATGACGGATACCTGGAGTGTAGCATGACGGATACCTGGAGTGTAGCATGACGGACACCTGGAGCGTAGCATGACGGATACCTGGAGTGTAGCATGATGGATACCTGGAGCGTAGAATGACGGATACCTGGAGCGTAGCATGATGGATACCTGGAAAAATGCATGATGGATACCTGGAGAGTAGAATGACGGATACCTGGAGCGTAGAATGACGGATACCTGGAGCGTAGCATGATGGATACCTGGAGCGTAGCATGATGGATACCTGGAGTGTAGCGTGATGGATAACTGGAGTGTAGCATGATGGATACCTGGAGTGTAGCATGTTGGATACCTGGAGCTTAGAATGATGGATACCTGGAGCGTAGAATGATGGATACCTGGATCTTAGAATGATGAATACCTGGAGCGTAGAATGATGGATACCTGGAGCGTAGCATGATGTATACCTGGAGAAATACATGATGGATACCTGGAGCGTAGAACGACGGATACCTGGAGCGTAGAATGACGAATACCTGGAGCGTAGCATGATGGATACCTGGAGCGTAGCATGATGGATACCTGGAGAGTAGCATGATCTATACCTGGAGCGTAGCGTGATGGATACCTGGAGTGTAGCGTGATGGATAACTGGAGTGTAGCATGATGGATACCTGGAGTGTAGCATGTTGGATACCTGGAGCTTAGATAGATGGATACCTGGATCGTAGCATGATGGATACCTGGAGTGTAGCATGACGGATACCTGGAGCGTAGAATGACGGATACCTGGAGCGTAGCATGATGGATACCTGGAGAAATGCATGATGGATACCTGGAGCGTAGAATGACGGATACCTGGAGCGCAGAATGACGGATACCTGGAGCGTGGCATGACGGATACCTGGAGCGTAGCATGACGGATACCTGGAGCGTAGAATGACGGATACCTGGAGCGTAGCATGATGGATACCTGGAGCGTAGCATGAAGGATACCTGGAGCGTAGCATGACGGATACCTGGAGCGTAGAATGACGGATACCTGGAGCGTAGCATGATGGATACCTGGAGCGTAGCATGAAGGATACCTGGAGCGTAGCATGATGGATACCTGGAGTGTAGCTTGATGAATACCATGAGCGTAGCATGACGGATACCTGGAGCGTAGAATGACGGACACCTGGAGCGTAGCATGACGGATACCTGAGCGTAGCATGATGGATACCTGGAGCGTAGCATGACGAATACCTGGAGCGTAGCGTGATGGATACCTGGAGTGTAGCAAGTTGGATACCTGGAGCTTAGAATGATGGATACCTGGAGCGTAGCATGATGGATACTTGTAGTGTAGCATGACGGATACCTGGAGCGTAGAATGACGGATACCTGGAGCGTAGCATGATGGATACCTGGAGAAATGCATGATGGATACCTGGAGAAATGCATGATGGATACCTGGAGCGTAGAATGACGGATACCTGGAGCGTAGAATGACGGATACCTGGAGCGTAGCATGAAGGATACCTGGAGAAATACAAGATGGATACCTGGAGCGTAGAATGACGGATACCTGGATTGTAGAATGACGGATACCTGGAGCGTAGCATGTTGGATACCTTGAGCGTTGCATGATGGATACCTGGAGCGTTGCATGATCGATCCCTGGAGCGTGGAATGCCGGATACCTGGAGCGTAGCATGACGGATACCTGGAGCGTAGCATGACTGATACCTGGAGCGTAGCATGACTGATACCTGGAGCGTAGCATGACGGATACCTGGAGCGTAGCATGACGGATACCTGGAGCGTAGCATGACGGATACCTGGAGCGTAGCATGACGGATATCCTGGAGCGTAGCATGATGGATACCTGGAGCGTAGAATGACGGATACCTGGAGCGTAGCATGATGGATACCTGGAGCGTAGCATGACGGATACCTGGAGTGTAGCATGATGGATACCTGGAGCGTAGAATGACGGATACCTGGAGCGTAGCATGATGGATACCTGGAGTGTAGCATGACGGATACCTGGAGCGTAGCATGACGGATACCTGGAGTGTAGCATGATGGATACCTGGAGCGTAGAATGACGGATACCTGGAGCGTAGCATGATGGATACCTGGAGAAATGCATGATGGATACCTGGAGAGTAGAATGACGGATACCTGGAGCGTAGAATGACGGATACCTGGAGCGTAGCATGATGGATACCTGGAGCGTAGCATGATGGATACCTGGAGTGTAGCTTGATGGATAACTGGAGTGTAGCATGATGGATACCTGGAGTGTAGCATGTTGGATACCTGGAGCTTAGAATGATGGATACCTGGAGCGTAGAATGATGGATACCTGGAGCTTAGAATGATGGATACCTGGAGCGTAGAATGATGGATACCTGGAGCGTAGCATGATGGATACCTGGAGAAATACATGATGGATACCTGGAGCGTAGAACGACGGATACCTGGAGCGTAGAATGACGGATACCTGGAGCGTGGCATGACGGATACCTGGAGCGTAGCATGACGGATACCTGGAGCGTAGAATGACGGATACCTGGAGCGTAGCATGATGGATACCTGGAGCGTAGCATGAAGGATACCTGGAGCGTAGCTTGATGGATACCTGGAGTGTAGCTTGATGAATACCATGAGCGTAGCATGACGGATACCTGGAGCGTAGAATGACGGACACCTGGAGCGTAGCATGACGGATACCTGAGCGTAGCATGATGGATACCTGGAGCTTAGCATGACGAATACCTGGAGCGTAGCGTGATGGATACCCGGAGCGTAGCGTGATGGATACCTGGAGTGTAGCAAGTTGGATACCTGGAGCTTAGAATGATGGATACCTGGAGCGTAGCATGATCAATACCTGGAGCGTAGAATGACGGATACCTGGAGCGTAGCATGATCGATACCTGGAGCGTAGAATGACGGATACCTGGATCGTAGCATGATGGATACTTGGAGTGTAGCATGACGGATACCTGGAGCGTAGAATGACGGATACCTGGAGCGTAGCATGATGGTTACCTGGAGAAATGCATGATGGATACCTGGAGAAATGCATGATGGATACCTGGAGCGTAGAATGACGGATACCTGGAGCGTAGAATGACGGATACCTGGAGCGTAGCATGATGGATACCTGGAGAAATACAAGATGGATACCTGGAGCGTAGAATGACGGATACCTGGATTGTAGAATGACGGATACCTGGAGCGTAGCATGTTGGATACCTTGAGCGTTGCATGATGGATACCTGGAGCGTTGCATGATCGATCCCTGGAGCTTGGAATGCCGGATACCTGGAGCGTAGCATGACGGATACCTGGAGCGTAGCATGACTGATACCTGGAGCGTAGCATGACTGATACCTGGAGCGTAGCATGACGGATACCTGGAGCGTAGCATGACGGATACCTGGAGCGTAGCATGACGGATACCTGGAGCGTAGCATGACGGATATCCTGGAGCGTAGCATGACGGATACCTGGAGTGTAGCATGACGGATACCTGGAGTGTAGCATGACGGATACCTGGAGCGTAGCATGACGGATACCTGCAGTGTAGCATGATGGATACCTGGAGCGTAGAATGACGGATACCTGGAGCGTAGCATGATGGATACCTGGAGAAATGCATGATGGATACCTGGAGAGTAGAATGACGGATACCTGGAGCGTAGAATGACGGATACCTGGAGCGTAGCATGATGGATACCTGGAGCGTAGCATGATGGATACCTGGAGTGTAGCGTGATGGATAACTGGAGTGTAGCATGATGGATACCTGGAGTGTAGCATGTTGGATACCTGGAGCTTAGAATGATGGATACCTGGAGCGTAGAATGATGGATACCTGGAGCTTAGAATGATGGATACCTGGAGCGTAGAATGATGGATACCTGGAGCGTAGCATGACGGATACCTGGAGAAATACATGATGGATACCTGGAGCGTAGAACGACGGATACCTGGAGCGTAGAATGACGGATACCTGGAGCGTAGCATGATGGATACCTGGAGCGTAGCATGATGGATACCTGGAGATTAGCATGATGGATACCTGGAGCGTAGCGTGATGGATACCTGGAGTGTAGCGTGATGGATAACTGGAGTGTAGCATGATGGATACCTGGAGTGTAGCATGTTGGATACCTGGAGCTTAGATAGATGGATACCTGGATCGTAGCATGATGGATACCTGGAGTGTAGCATGACGGATACCTGGAGCGTAGAATGACGGATACCTGGAGCGTAGCATGATGGATACCTGGAGAAATGCATGATGGATACCTGGAGCGTAGAATGACGGATAACTGGAGCGCAGAATGACGGATACCTGGAGCGTGGCATGACGGATACCTGGAGCGTAGCATGACGGATACCTGGAGCGTAGAATGACGGATACCTGGAGCGTAGCATGATGGATACCTGGAGCGTAGCATGAAGGATACCTGGAGCGTAGCATGATGGATACCTGGAGTGTAGCTTGATGAATACCATGAGCGTAGCATGACGGATACCTGGAGCGTAGAATGACGGACACCTGGAGCGTAGAATGACGGATACCTGGATTGTAGCATGTTGGATACCTGGAGCTTAGAATGATGGATACCTGGAGCGTAGAATGATGGATACCTGGAGCTTAGAATGATGGATACCTGGAGCGTAGCATGTTGGATACCTGGAGCGTTGCATGATGGATACCTGGAGCGTTGCATGATGGATCCCTGGAGCGTTGCATGATCGATCCCTGGAGCGTGGAATGCCGGATACCTGGAGCGTAGCATGACGGATACCTGGAGCGTAGCATGACTGATACCTGGAGCGTAGCATGACTGATACCTGGAGCGTAGCATGACGGATACCTGGAGCGTAGCATGACGGATACCTGGAGCGTAGCATGACGGATACCTGGAGCGTAGCATGACGGATATCCTGGAGCGTAGCATGACGGATACCTGGAGTGTAGCATGACGGATACCTGGAGTGTAGCATGACGGATACCTGGAGCGTAGCATGACGGATACCTGGAGTGTAGCATGATGGATACCTGGAGCGTAGAATGACGGATACCTGGAGCGTAGCATGATGGATACCTGGAAAAATGCATGATGGATACCTGGAGAGTAGAATGACGGATACCTGGAGCGTAGAATGACGGATACCTGGAGCGTAGCATGATGGATACCTGGAGCGTAGCATGATGGATACCTGGAGTGTAGCGTGATGGATAACTGGAGTGTAGCATGATGGATACCTGGAGTGTAGCATGTTGGATACCTGGAGCTTAGAATGATGGATACCTGGAGCGTAGAATGATGGATACCTGGATCTTAGAATGATGAATACCTGGAGCGTAGAATGATGGATACCTAGAGCGTAGCATGATGGATACCTTGAGAAATACATGATGGATACCTGGAGCGTAGAACGACGGATACCTGGAGCGTAGAATGACGGATACCTGGAGCGTAGCATGATGGATACCTGGAGCGTAGCATGATGGATACCTGGAGAGTAGCATGATGGATACCTGGAGCGTAGCGTGATGGATACCTGGAGTGTAGCGTGATGGATAACTGGAGTGTAGCATGATCGATACCTGGAGTGTAGCATGTTGGATACCTGGAGCTTAGATAGATGGATACCTGGATCGTAGCATGATGGATACCTGGAGTGTAGCATGACGGATACCTGGAGCGTAGAATGACGGATACCTGGAGCGTAGCATGATGGATACCTGGAGAAATGCATGATGGATACCTGGAGCGTAGAATGACGGATACCTGGAGCGCAGAATGACGGATACCTGGAGCGTGGCATGACGGATACCTGGAGCGTAGCATGACGGATACCTGGAGCGTAGAATGACGGATACCTGGAGCGTAGCATGATGGATACCTGGAGCGTAGCATGAAGGATACCTGGAGCGTAGCATGATGGATACCTGGAGTGTAGCTTGATGAATACCATGAGCGTAGCATGACGGATACCTGGAGCGTAGAATGACGGACACCTGGAGCGTAGCATGACGGATACCTGAGCGTAGCATGATGGATACCTGGAGCGTAGCATGACGAATACCTGGAGCGTAGCGTGATGGATACCTGGAGTGTAGCAAGTTGGATACCTGGAGCTTAGAATGATGGATACCTGGAGCGTAGCATGATGGATACTTGTAGTGTAGCATGACGGATACCTGGAGCGTAGAATGACGGATACCTGGAGCGTAGCATGATGGATACCTGGAGAAATGCATGATGGATATCTGGAGAAATGCATGATGGATACCTGGAGCGTAGAATGACGGATACCTGGAGCGTAGAATGACGGATACCTGGAGCGTAGCATGATGGATACCTGGAGAAATACAAGATGGATACCTGGAGCGTAGAATGACGGATACCTGGATTGTAGAATGACGGATACCTGGAGCGTAGCATGTTGGATACCTTGAGCGTTGCATGATGGATACCTGGAGCGTTGCATGATCGATCCCTGGAGCGTGGAATGCCGTATACCTGGAGCGTAGCATGACGGATACCTGGAGCGTAGCATGACTGATACCTGGAGCGTAGCATGACTGATACCTGGAGCGTAGCATGACGGATACCTGGAGCGTAGCATGACGGATACCTGGAGCGTAGCATGACGGATACCTGGAGCGTAGCATGACGGATATCCTGGAGCGTAGCATGACGGATACCTGGAGTGTAGCATGACGGATACCTGGAGTGTAGCATGACGGATACCTGGAGCGTAGCATGACGGATACCTGGAGTGTAGCATGATGGATACCTGGAGCGTAGAATGACGGATACCTGGAGCGTAGCATGATGGATACCTGGAGAAATGCATGATGGATACCTGGAGAGTAGAATGACGGATACCTGGAGCGTAGAATGACGGATACCTGGAGCGTAGCATGATGGATACCTGGAGCGTAGCATGATGGATACCTGGAGTGTAGCGTGATGGATAACTGGAGTGTAGCATGATGGATACCTGGAGTGTAGCATGTTGGATACCTGGAGCTTAGAATGATGGATACCTGGAGCGTAGAATGATGGATACCTGGAGCTTAGAATGATGGATACCTGGAGCGTAGAATGATGGATACCTGGAGCGTAGCATGATGGATACCTGGAGAAATACATGATGGATACCTGGAGCGTAGAACGACGGATACCTGGAGCGTAGAATGACGGATACCTGGAGCGTGGCATGACGGATACCTGGAGCGTAGCATGACGGATACCTGGAGCGTAGAATGACGGATACCTGGAGCGTAGCATGATGGACACCTGGAGCGTAGCATGAAGGATACCTGGAGCGTAGCATGATGGATACCTGGAGTGTAGCTTGATGAATACCATGAGCGTAGCATGACGGATACCTGGAGCGTAGAATGACGGACACCTGGAGCGTAGCATGACGGATACCTGAGCGTAGCATGATGGATACCTGGAGCTTAGCATGACGAATACCTGGAGCGTAGCGTGATGGATACCCGGAGCGTAGCGTGATGGATACCTGGAGTGTAGCAAGTTGGATACCTGGAGCTTAGAATGATGGATACCTGGAGCGTAGCATGATCAATACCTGGAGCGTAGAATGACGGATACCTGGAGCGTAGCATGATCGATACCTGGAGAAATGCATGATGGATACCTGGAGAGTAGAATGACGGATACCTGGAGCGTAGAATGACGGATACCTGGAGCGTAGCATGATGGATACCTGGAGCGTAGCATGATGGATACCTGGAGTGTAGCGTGATGGATAACTGGAGTGTAGCATGATGGATACCTGGAGTGTAGCATGTTGGATACCTGGAGCTTAGAATGATGGATACCTGGAGCGTAGCGTGATGGATACCTGGAGTGTAGCGTGATGGATAACTGGAGTGTAGCATGATCGATACCTGGAGTGTAGCATGTTGGATACCTGGAGCTTAGATAGATGGATACCTGGATCGTAGCATGATGGATACCTGGAGTGTAGCATGACGGATACCTGGAGCGTAGAATGACGGATACCTGGAGCGTAGCATGATGGATACCTGGAGAAATGCATGATGGATACCTGGAGCGTAGAATGACGGATACCTGGAGCGCAGAATGACGGATACCTGGAGCGTGGCATGACGGATACCTGGAGCGTAGCATGACGGATACCTGGAGCGTAGAATGACGGATACCTGGAGCGTAGCATGATGGATACCTGGAGCGTAGCATGAAGGATACCTGGAGCGTAGCATGATGGATACCTGGAGTGTAGCTTGATGAATACCATGAGCGTAGCATGACGGATACCTGGAGCGTAGAATGACGGACACCTGGAGCGTAGCATGACGGATACCTGAGCGTAGCATGATGGATACCTGGAGCGTAGCATGACGAATACCTGGAGCGTAGCGTGATGGATACCTGGAGTGTAGCAAGTTGGATACCTGGAGCTTAGAATGATGGATACCTGGAGCGTAGCATGATGGATACTTGTAGTGTAGCATGACGGATACCTGGAGCGTAGAATGACGGATACCTGGAGCGTAGCATGATGGATACCTGGAGAAATGCATGATGGATACCTGGAGAAATGCATGATGGATACCTGGAGCGTAGAATGACGGATACCTGGAGCGTAGAATGACGGATACCTGGAGCGTAGCATGATGGATACCTGGAGAAATACAAGATGGATACCTGGAGCGTAGAATGACGGATACCTGGACTGTAGAATGACGGATACCTGGAGCGTAGCATGTTGGATACCTTGAGCGTTGCATGATGGATACCTGGAGCGTTGCATGATCGATCCCTGGAGCGTGGAATGCCGTATACCTGGAGCGTAGCATGACGGATACCTGGAGCGTAGCATGACTGATACCTGGAGCGTAGCATGACTGATACCTGGAGCGTAGCATGACGGATACCTGGAGCGTAGCATGACGGATACCTGGAGCGTAGCATGACGGATACCTGGAGCGTAGCATGACGGATATCCTGGAGCGTAGCATGACGGATACCTGGAGTGTAGCATGACGGATACCTGGAGTGTAGCATGACGGATACCTGGAGCGTAGCATGACGGATACCTGGAGTGTAGCATGATGGATACCTGGAGCGTAGAATGACGGATACCTGGAGCGTAGCATGATGGATACCTGGAGAAATGCATGATGGATACCTGGAGAGTAGAATGACGGATACCTAGAGCGTAGAATGACGGATACCTGGAGCGTAGCATGATGGATACCTGGAGCGTAGCATGATGGATACCTGGAGTGTAGCGTGATGGATAACTGGAGTGTAGCATGATGGATACCTGGAGTGTAGCATGTTGGATACCTGGAGCTTAGAATGATGGATACCTGGAGCGTAGAATGATGGATACCTGGAGCTTAGAATGATGGATACCTGGAGCGTAGAATGATGGATACCTGGAGCGTAGCATGATGGATACCTGGAGAAATACATGATGGATACCTGGAGCGTAGAACGACGGATACCTGGAGCGTAGAATGACGGACACCTGGAGCGTGGCATGACGGATACCTGGAGCGTAGCATGACGGATACCTGGAGCGTAGAATGACGGATACCTGGAGCGTAGCATGATGGATACCTGGAGCGTAGCATGAAGGATACCTGGAGCGTAGCATGATGGATACCTGGAGTGTAGCTTGATGAATACCATGAGCGTAGCATGACGGATACCTGGAGCGTAGAA
This sequence comes from Salvelinus fontinalis, assembly GCF_029448725.1. Classification (NCBI taxonomy): domain Eukaryota; kingdom Metazoa; phylum Chordata; class Actinopteri; order Salmoniformes; family Salmonidae; genus Salvelinus; species Salvelinus fontinalis. The sequence continues at coordinate 79,080,493 of NC_074665.1, forward strand.
TGACGGACACCTGGAGCGTAGCATGACGGATACCTGAGCGTAGCATGATGGATACCTGGAGCTTAGCATGACGAATACCTGGAGCGTAGCGTGATGGATACCCGGAGCGTAGCGTGATGGATACCTGGAGTGTAGCAAGTTGGATACCTGGAGCTTAGAATGATGGATACCTGGAGCGTAGCATGATCAATACCTGGAGCGTAGAATGACGGATACCTGGAGCGTAGCATGATCGATACCTGGAGAAATGCATGATGGATACCTGGAGAGTAGAATGACGGATACCTGGAGCGTAGAATGACGGATACCTGGAGCGTAGCATGATGGATACCTGGAGCGTAGCATGATGGATACCTGGAGTGTAGCGTGATGGATAACTGGAGTGTAGCATGATGGATACCTGGAGTGTAGCATGTTGGATACCTGGAGCTTAGAATGATGGATACCTGGAGCGTAGAATGATGGATACCTGGAGCTTAGAATGATGGATACCTGGAGCGTAGAATGATGGATACCTGGAGCGTAGCATGATGGATACCTGGAGAAATACATGATGGATACCTGGAGCGTAGAACGACGGATACCTGGAGCGTAGAATGACGGATACCTGGAGCGTGGCATGACGGATACCAGGAGCGTAGCATGACGGATACCTGGAGCGTAGAATGACGGATACCTGGAGCGTAGCATGATGGATACCTGGAGCTTAGCATGAAGGATACCTGGAGCGTAGCATGATGGATACCTGGAGTGTAGCTTGATGAATACCATGAGCGTAGCATGACGGATACCTGGAGCGTAGAATGAAGGACACCTGGAGCGTAGCATGACGGATACCTGAGCGTAGCATGATGGATACGTGGAGCTTAGTATGACGAATACCTGGAGCGTAGCGTGATGGATACCCGGAGCGTAGCGTGATGGATACCTGGAGTGTAGCAAGTTGGATACCTGGAGCTTAGAATGATGTATACCTGGAGCGTAGCATGATCAATACCTGGAGCGTAGAATGACGGATACCTGGAGCGTAGCATGATCGATACCTGGAGCGTAGAATGACGGATACCTGGATCGTAGCATGATGGATACTTGGAGTGTAGCATGACGGATACCTGGAGCGTAGAATGACGGATACCTGGAGCGTAGCATGATGGTTACCTGGAGAAATGCATGATGGATACCTGGAGAAATGCATGATGGATACCTGGAGCGTAGAATGACGGATACCTGGAGCGTAGAATGACGGATACCTGGAGCGTAGCATGATGGATACCTGGAGAAATACAAGATGGATACCTGGAGCGTAGAATGACGGATACCTGGATTGTAGAATGACGGATACCTGGAGCGTAGCATGTTGGATACCTTGAGCGTTGCATGATGGATACCTGGAGCGTTGCATGATCGATCCCTGGAGCGTGGAATGCCGGATACCTGGAGCGTAGCATGACGGATACCTGGAGCGTAGCATGACTGATACCTGGAGCGTAGCATGACTGATACCTGGAGCGTAGCATGACGGATACCTGGAGCGTAGCATGACGGATACCTGGAGCGTAGCATGACGGATACCTGGAGCGTAGCATGACGGATATCCTGGAGCGTAGCATGACGGATACCTGGAGTGTAGCATGACGGATACCTGGAGTGTAGCATGACGGATACCTGGAGCGTAGCATGACGGATACCTGGAGTGTAGCATGATGGATACCTGGAGCGTAGAATGACGGATACCTGGAGCGTAGCATGATGGATACCTGGAGAAATGCATGATGGATACCTGGAGAGTAGAATGACGGATACCTGGAGCGTAGAATGACGGATACCTGGAGCGTAGCATGATGGATACCTGGAGCGTAGCATGATGGATACCTGGAGTGTAGCGTGATGGATAACTGGAGTGTAGCATGATGGATACCTGGAGTGTAGCATGTTGGATACCTGGAGCTTAGAATGATGGATACCTGGAGCGTAGAATGATGGATACCTGGAGCTTAGAATGATGGATACCTGGAGCGTAGAATGATGGATACCTGGAGCGTAGCATGATGGATACCTGGAGAAATACATGATGGATACCTGGAGCGTAGAACGACGGATACCTGGAGCGTAGAATGACGGATACCTGGAGCGTAGCATGATGGATACCTGGAGCGTAGCATGATGGATACCTGGAGATTAGCATGATGGATACCTGGAGCGTAGCGTGATGGATACCTGGAGTGTAGCGTGATGGATAACTGGAGTGTAGCATGATGGATACCTGGAGTGTAGCATGTTGGATACCTGGAGCTTAGATAGATGGATACCTGGATCGTAGCATGATGGATACCTGGAGTGTAGCATGACGGATACCTGGAGCGTAGAATGACGGATACCTGGAGCGTAGCATGATGGATACCTGGAGAAATGCATGATGGATACCTGGAGCGTAGAATGACGGATAACTGGAGCGCAGAATGACGGATACCTGGAGCGTGGCATGACGGATACCTGGAGCGTAGCATGACGGATACCTGGAGCGTAGAATGATGGATACCTGGAGCGTAGCATGATGGATACCTGGAGCGTAGCATGAAGGATACCTGGAGCGTAGCATGATGGATACCAGGAGTGTAGCTTGATGAATACCATGAGCGTAGCATGACGGATACCTGGAGCGTAGAATGACGGACACCTGGAGCGTAGCATGACGGATACCTGAGCGTAGCATGATGGATACCTGGAGCTTAGCATGACGAATACCTGGAGCGTAGCGTGATGGATACCCGGAGCGTAGCGTGATGGATACCTGGAGTGTAGCAAGTTGGATACCTGGAGCTTAGAATGATGGATACCTGGAGCGTAGCATGATCAATACCTGGAGCGTAGAATGACGGATACCTGGAGCGTAGCATGATCGATACCTGGAGCGTAGAATGACGGATACCTGGATCGTAGCGTGATGGATACTTGGAGTGTAGCATGACGGATACCTGGAGCGTAGAATGACGGATACCTGGAGCGTAGCATGATGGTTACCTGGAGAAATGCATGATGGATACCTGGAGAAATGCATGATGGATACCTGGAGCGTAGAATGACGGATACCTGGAGCGTAGAATGACGGATACCTGGAGCGTAGCATGATGGATACCTGGAGAAATACAAGATGGATACCTGGAGCGTAGAATGACGGATACCTGTATCGTAGAATGACAGATACCTGGAGCGTAGCATGTTGGATACCTGGAGCGTTGCATGATGGATACCTGAAGCGTTGCATGATGGATACCTGGAGCGTAGCATGACTGATACCTGGAGCGTAGCATGACTGATACCTGGAGCGTAGCATGATGGATACCTGGAGTGTAGCATGTTGGATACCTGGAGCTTAGAATGATGGATACCTGGAGCGTAGAATGATGGATACCTGGAGCTTAGAATGATGGATACCTGGAGCGTAGAATGATGGATACCTGGAGCGTAGCATGATGGATACCTGGAGAAATACATGATGGATACCTGGAGTGTAGAACGACGGATACCTGGAGCGTAGAATGACGGATACCTGGAGCGTAGCATGATGGATACCTGGAGCGTAGCATGATGGATACCTGGAGAGTAGCATGATGGATACCTGGAGCGTAGCGTGATGGATACCTGGAGTGTAGCGTGATGGATAACTGGAGTGTAGCATGATGGATACCTGGAGTGTAGCATGTTGGATACCTGGAGCTTAGATAGATGGATACCTGGATCGTAGCATGATGGATACCTGGAGTGTAGCATGACGGATACCTGGAGCGTAGAATGACGGATACCTGGAGCGTAGCATGATGGATACCTGGAGTGTAGCTTGATGAATACCATGAGCGTAGCATGACGGATACCTGGAGCGTAGAATGACGGACACCTGGAGCGTAGCATGACGGATACCTGAGCGTAGCATGATGGATACCTGGAGCGTAGCATGATGGATACCTGGAGCGTAGCATGATGGATACCTGGAGTGTAGCGTGATGGATAACTGGAGTGTAGCATGATGGATACCTGGAGTGTAGCATGTTGGATACCTGGAGCTTAGAATGATGGATACCTGGAGCGTAGAATGATGGATACCTGGAGCGTAGCATGATGGATACCTGGAGAAATACATGATGGATACCTGGAGCGTAGAATGACGGGTACCTGGAGCGTAGAATGACGGATACCTGGAGCGTAGCATGATGGATACCTGGAGCGTAGCATGATGGATACCTGGAGAGTAGCATGATGGATACCTGGAGCGTAGCGTGATGGATACCTGGAGTGTAGCGTGATGGATAACTGGAGTGTAGCATGATGGATACCTGGAGTGTAGCATGTTGGATACCTGGAGCTTAGATAGATGGATACCTGGATCGTAGCATGATGGATACCTGGAGTGTAGCATGACGGATACCTGGAGCGTAGAATGACGGATACCTGGAGCGTAGCATGATGGATACCTGGAGAAATGCATGATGGATACCTGGAGCGTAGAATGACGGATACCTGGAGCGTAGAATGACGGATACCTGGAGCGTGGCATGACGGATACCTGGAGCGTAGCATGACGGATACCTGGAGCGTAGCATGATGGGTACCTGGAGAAATGCATGATGGATACCTGGAGCGTAGAATGACGGATACCTGGAGCGTAGAATGACGGATACCTGGAGCGTAGAATGATGGATACCTGGAGCATAGCAAGACGGATACCTGGAGCGTAGCATGACGAATACCTGGAGCGTAGCGTGATGGATACCCGGAGCGTAGCGTGATGGATACCTGGAGTGTAGCAAGTTGGATACCTGGAGCTTAGAATGATGGATACCTGGAGCGTAGCATGATCAATACTTGGAGTGTAGCATGACGGATACCTGGAGAAATGCATGATGGATACCTGGAGCGTAGAATGACGGATACCTGGAGCGTAGAATGACGGATACCTGGAGCGTAGCATGATGGATACCTGGAGAAATACAAAATGGATACCTGGAGCGTAGAATGACGGATACCTGGCTCGTAGAATGACGGATACCTGGAGTGTAGCATGATGGATACGTGGAGTGTAGCATGACGGATACATAGAGCATAGAATGACGGACACCTGGAGCGTAGCATGATGGATACCTGGAGAGTAGCATGATGGATACCTGGAGCGTAGAATGACGGATACCTGGAGCTTAGATAGATGGATACCTGGATCGTAGCATGACGGATACCTGGAGTGTAGCATGACGGATACCTGGAGCGTAGAATGACGGATACCTGGAGCGTAGCATGATGGATACCTGGAGAAATGCATGATGGATACCTGAAGCGTAGAATGACGGATACCTGGAGTGTAGCATGACGGATACCTGGAGCGTAGAATGACGGATACCTGGAGCGTAGCATGATGGATACCTGGAGAAATGCATGATGGATACCTGGAGCGTAGCATGAAGGATACCTGGAGAGTAGCATGATGGATACCTGGAGTGTAGCTTGATGAATACCATGAGCGTAGCATGACGGATACCTGGAGCGTAGAATGACGGATACCTGGAGCTTAGCATGACGGATACCTGGAGGGTAGCATGATGGATACCTGGAGCGTAGCATGACGGATAACTGGAGCATAGCATGATGGATACCTGGAGTGTAGCTTGATGAATACCTGGAGCGTAGCATGATGGATACCTGGAGTGTAGCATGATGGATACCTGGAGTGTAGCATGACGGATACATAGAGCGTAGCATGACGGATACCTGGAGCGTAGCATGACGGATACCTGGAGCGTAGCATGATGGATACCTGGAGCGTAGCATGATGGATACCTGTAGCATAGCAGGATGGATACCTGGGGCGTAGCATGATGGATACCTGGAGTGTAGCATGATGGATACCTGGAGAAATACATGATGGATACATGGAGCTTAGAATGACGGATACCTGGAGCGTAGAATGACAGATACCTGGAGCGTAGCATGACGGATACCTGGAGCGTAGCAAGATGGATACCTGGAGCGTAGAATGACAGATACTGGAGCGTAGCATGACGGATACCAGGAGCGTAGCATGACGGATACCTGGAGCGTGGCATGACGGATACCTGGAGCGTAGCATGACGGATACCTGGAGCGTAGAATGACGGATACCTGGAGCGTAGCATGATGGATACCTGGAGCGTAGCATGAAGGATACCTGGAGTGCAGCTTGATGAATACTATGAGCGTAGCATGACGGATACCTGGAGCGTAGAATGACGGATACCTGGAGCGTAGCATGACGGATACCTGGAGCGTAGCATGATGGATACCTGGAGCGTAGCATGACGGATACCTGGAGCATAGCATGATGGATACCTGGAGTGTAGCTTGATGAATACCTGGAGCGTAGCATGATGGATACCTGGAGTGTAGCATGATGGATACCTGGAGTGTAGCATGATGGATACCTGGAGTGTAGCATGATGGATACCTGGAGTGTAGCATGACGGATACATAGAGCGTAGAATGACGGATACCTGGAGCGTAGCATGATGGATACCTGGAGAAATGCATGATTGATACCTGGAGCGTAGAATGACGGATACCTGGAGCGTAGAATGATGGATACCTGGATCGTAGCATGATGGATACCTGGAGTGTAGCATGACGGATACCTGGAGCGTAGAATGACGGATACCTGGAGCGTAGCATGATGGATACCTGGAGAAATGCATGATGGATACCTGGAGCGTAGAATGACGGATACCTGGAGCGTAGAATGACGGATACCTGGAGCGTGGCATGACGGATACCTGGAGCGTAGCATGACGGATACCTGGAGCGTAGCATGATGGGTACCTGGAGAAATGCATGATGGATACCTGGAGCGTAGAATGACGGATACCTGGAGCGTAGAATGACGGATACCTGGAGCGTAGAATGATGGATACCTGGAGCATAGCAAGACGGATACCTGGAGCGTAGCATGACGAATACCTGGAGCGTAGCGTGATGGATACCCGGAGCGTAGCGTGATGGATACCTGGAGTGTAGCAAGTTGGATACCTGGAGCTTAGAATGATGGATACCTGGAGCGTAGCATGATCAATACTTGGAGTGTAGCATGACGGATACCTGGAGAAATGCATGATGGATACCTGGAGCGTAGAATGACGGATACCTGGAGCGTAGAATGACGGATACCTGGAGCGTAGCATGATGGATACCTGGAGAAATACAAAATGGATACCTGGAGCGTAGAATGACGGATACCTGGCTCGTAGAATGACGGATACCTGGAGTGTAGCATGATGGATACGTGGAGTGTAGCATGACGGATACATAGAGCGTAGAATGACGGACACCTGGAGCGTAGCATGATGGATACCTGGAGAGTAGCATGATGGATACCTGGAGCGTAGAATGACGGATACCTGGAGCTTAGATAGATGGATACCTGGAGAAATGCATGATGGATACCTGGAGAGTAGAATGACGGATACCTGGAGCGTAGAATGACGGATACCTGGAGCGTAGCATGATGGATACCTGGAGCGTAGCATGATGGATACCTGGAGTGTAGCGTGATGGATAACTGGAGTGTAGCATGATCGATACCTGGAGTGTAGCATGTTGGATACCTGGAGCTTAGATAGATGGATACCTGGATCGTAGCATGATGGATACCTGGAGTGTAGCATGACGGATACCTGGAGCGTAGAATGACGGATACCTGGAGCGTAGCATGATGGATACCTGGAGAAATGCATGATGGATACCTGGAGCGTAGAATGACGGATACCTGGAGCGCAGAATGACGGATACCTGGAGTGTAGCGTGATGGATAACTGGAGTGTAGCATGATCGATACCTGGAGTGTAGCATGTTGGATACCTGGAGCTTAGATAGATGGATACCTGGATCGTAGCATGATGGATACCTGGAGTGTAGCATGACGGATACCTGGAGCGTAGAATGACGGATACCTGGAGCGTAGCATGATGGATACCTGGAGAAATGCATGATGGATACCTGGAGCGTAGAATGACGGATACCTGGAGCGCAGAATGACGGATACCTGGAGCGTGGCATGACGGATACCTGGAGCGTAGCATGACGGATACCTGGAGCGTAGAATGACGGATACCTGGAGCGTAGCATGATGGATACCTGGAGCGTAGCATGAAGGATACCTGGAGCGTAGCATGATGGATACCTGGAGTGTAGCTTGATGAATACCATGAGCGTAGCATGACGGATACCTGGAGCGTAGAATGACGGACACCTGGAGCGTAGCATGACGGATACCTGAGCGTAGCATGATGGATACCTGGAGCGTAGCATGACGAATACCTGGAGCGTAGCGTGATGGATACCTGGAGTGTAGCAAGTTGGATACCTGGAGCTTAGAATGATGGATACCTGGAGCGTAGCATGATGGATACTTGTAGTGTAGCATGACGGATACCTGGAGCGTAGAATGACGGATACCTGGAGCGTAGCATGATGGATACCTGGAGAAATGCATGATGGATACCTGGAGAAATGCATGATGGATACCTGGAGCGTAGAATGACGGATACCTGGAGCGTAGAATGACGGATACCTGGAGCGTAGCATGATGGATACCTGGAGAAATACAAGATGGATACCTGGAGCGTAGAATGACGGATACCTGGACTGTAGAATGACGGATACCTGGAGCGTAGCATGTTGGATACCTTGAGCGTTGCATGATGGATACCTGGAGCGTTGCATGATCGATCCCTGGAGCGTGGAATGCCGTATACCTGGAGCGTAGCATGACGGATACCTGGAGCGTAGCATGACTGATACCTGGAGCGTAGCATGACTGATACCTGGAGCGTAGCATGACGGATACCTGGAGCGTAGCATGACGGATACCTGGAGCGTAGCATGACGGATACCTGGAGCGTAGCATGACGGATATCCTGGAGCGTAGCATGACGGATACCTGGAGTGTAGCATGACGGATACCTGGAGTGTAGCATGACGGATACCTGGAGCGTAGCATGACGGATACCTGGAGTGTAGCATGATGGATACCTGGAGCGTAGAATGACGGATACCTGGAGCGTAGCATGATGGATACCTGGAGAAATGCATGATGGATACCTGGAGAGTAGAATGACGGATACCTAGAGCGTAGAATGACGGATACCTGGAGCGTAGCATGATGGATACCTGGAGCGTAGCATGATGGATACCTGGAGTGTAGCGTGATGGATAACTGGAGTGTAGCATGATGGATACCTGGAGTGTAGCATGTTGGATACCTGGAGCTTAGAATGATGGATACCTGGAGCGTAGAATGATGGATACCTGGAGCTTAGAATGATGGATACCTGGAGCGTAGAATGATGGATACCTGGAGCGTAGCATGATGGATACCTGGAGAAATACATGATGGATACCTGGAGCGTAGAACGACGGATACCTGGAGCGTAGAATGACGGATACCTGGAGCGTGGCATGACGGATACCTGGAGCGTAGCATGACGGATACCTGGAGCGTAGAATGACGGATACCTGGAGCGTAGCATGATGGATACCTGGAGCGTAGCATGAAGGATACCTGGAGCGTAGCATGATGGATACCTGGAGTGTAGCTTGATGAATACCATGAGCGTAGCATGACGGATACCTGGAGCGTAGAATGACGGACACCTGGAGCGTAGCATGACGGATACCTGAGCGTAGCATGATGGATACCTGGAGCTTAGCATGACGAATACCTGGAGCGTAGCGTGATGGATACCCGGAGCGTAGCGTGATGGATACCTGGAGTGTAGCAAGTTGGATACCTGGAGCTTAGAATGATGGATACCTGGAGCGTAGCATGATCAATACCTGGAGCGTAGAATGACGGATACCTGGAGCGTAGCATGATCGATACCTGGAGAAATGCATGATGGATACCTGGAGAGTAGAATGACGGATACCTGGAGCGTAGAATGACGGATACCTGGAGCGTAGCATGATGGATACCTGGAGCGTAGCATGATGGATACCTGGAGTGTAGCGTGATGGATAACTGGAGTGTAGCATGATGGATACCTGGAGTGTAGCATGTTGGATACCTGGAGCTTAGAATGATGGATACCTGGAGCGTAGAATGATGGATACCTGGAGCTTAGAATGATGGATACCTGGAGCGTAGAATGATGGATACCTGGAGCGTAGCATGATGGATACCTGGAGAAATACATGATGGATACCTGGAGCGTAGAACGACGGATACCTGGAGCGTAGAATGACGGATACCTGGAGCGTGGCATGACGGATACCTGGAGCGTAGCATGACGGATACCTGGAGCGTAGAATGACGGATACCTGGAGCGTAGCATGATGGATACCTGGAGCTTAGCATGAAGGATACCTGGAGCGTAGCATGATGGATACCTGGAGTGTAGCTTGATGAATACCATGAGCGTAGCATGACGGATACCTGGAGCGTAGAATGAAGGACACCTGGAGCGTAGCATGACGGATACCTGAGCGTAGCATGATGGATACCTGGAGCTTAGCATGACGAATACCTGGAGCGTAGCATGATGGATACCCGGAGCGTAGCGTGATGGATACCTGGAGTGTAGCAAGTTGGATACCTGGAGCTTAGAATGATGTATACCTGGAGCGTAGCATGATCAATACCTGGAGCGTAGAATGACGGATACCTGGAGCGTAGCATGATCGATACCTGGAGCGTAGAATGACGGATACCTGGATCGTAGCATGATGGATACTTGGAGTGTAGCATGACGGATACCTGGAGCGTAGAATGACGGATACCTGGAGCGTAGCATGATGGTTACCTGGAGAAATGCATGATGGATACCTGGAGAAATGCATGATGGATACCTGGAGCGTAGAATGACGGATACCTGGAGCGTAGAATGACGGATACCTGGAGCGTAGCATGATGGATACCTGGAGAAATACAAGATGGATACCTGGAGCGTAGAATGACGGATACCTGGATTGTAGAATGACGGATACCTGGAGCGTAGCATGTTGGATACCTTGAGCGTTGCATGATGGATACCTGGAGCGTTGCATGATCGATCCCTGGAGCGTGGAATGCCGGATACCTGGAGCGTAGCATGACGGATACCTGGAGCGTAGCATGACTGATACCTGGAGCGTAGCATGACTGATACCTGGAGCGTAGCATGACGGATACCTGGAGCGTAGCATGACGGATACCTGGAGCGTAGCATGACGGATACCTGGAGCGTAGCATGACGGATATCCTGGAGCGTAGCATGACGGATACCTGGAGTGTAGCATGACGGATACCTGGAGTGTAGCATGACGGATACCTGGAGCGTAGCATGACGGATACCTGGAGTGTAGCATGATGGATACCTGGAGCGTAGAATGACGGATACCTGGAGCGTAGCATGATGGATACCTGGAGAAATGCATGATGGATACCTGGAGAGTAGAATGACGGATACCTGGAGCGTAGAATGACGGATACCTGGAGCGTAGCATGATGGATACCTGGAGCGTAGCATGATGGATACCTGGAGTGTAGCGTGATGGATAACTGGAGTGTAGCATGATGGATACCTGGAGTGTAGCATGTTGGATACCTGGAGCTTAGAATGATGGATACCTGGAGCGTAGAATGATGGATACCTGGAGCTTAGAATGATGGATACCTGGAGCGTAGAATGATGGATACCTGGAGCGTAGCATGATGGATACCTGGAGAAATACATGATGGATACCTGGAGCGTAGAACGACGGATACCTGGAGCGTAGAATGACGGATACCTGGAGCGTAGCATGATGGATACCTGGAGCGTAGCATGATGGATACCTGGAGATTAGCATGATGGATACCTGGAGCGTAGCGTGATGGATACCTGGAGTGTAGCGTGATGGATAACTGGAGTGTAGCATGATGGATACCTGGAGTGTAGCATGTTGGATACCTGGAGCTTAGATAGATGGATACCTGGATCGTAGCATGATGGATACCTGGAGTGTAGCATGACGGATACCTGGAGCGTAGAATGACGGATACCTGGAGCGTAGCATGATGGATACCTGGAGAAATGCATGATGGATACCTGGAGCGTAGAATGACGGATAACTGGAGCGCAGAATGACGGATACCTGGAGCGTGGCATGACGGATACCTGGAGCGTAGCATGACGGATACCTGGAGCGTAGAATGATGGATACCTGGAGCGTAGCATGATGGATACCTGGAGCGTAGCATGAAGGATACCTGGAGCGTAGCATGATGGATACCAGGAGTGTAGCTTGATGAATACCATGAGCGTAGCATGACGGATACCTGGAGCGTAGAATGACGGACACCTGGAGCGTAGCATGACGGATACCTGAGCGTAGCATGATGGATACCTGGAGCTTAGCATGACGAATACCTGGAGCGTAGCGTGATGGATACCCGGAGCGTAGCGTGATGGATACCTGGAGTGTAGCAAGTTGGATACCTGGAGCTTAGAATGATGGATACCTGGAGCGTAGCATGATCAATACCTGGAGCGTAGAATGACGGATACCTGGAGCGTAGCATGATCGATACCTGGAGCGTAGAATGACGGATACCTGGATCGTAGCGTGATGGATACTTGGAGTGTAGCATGACGGATACCTGGAGCGTAGAATGACGGATACCTGGAGCGTAGCATGATGGTTACCTGGAGAAATGCATGATGGATACCTGGAGAAATGCATGATGGATACCTGGAGCGTAGAATGACGGATACCTGGAGCGTAGAATGACGGATACCTGGAGCGTAGCATGATGGATACCTGGAGAAATACAAGATGGATACCTGGAGCGTAGAATGACGGATACCTGTATCGTAGAATGACAGATACCTGGAGCGTAGCATGTTGGATACCTGGAGCGTTGCATGATGGATACCTGAAGCGTTGCATGATGGATACCTGGAGCGTAGCATGACTGATACCTGGAGCGTAGCATGACTGATACCTGGAGCGTAGCATGATGGATACCTGGAGTGTAGCATGTTGGATACCTGGAGCTTAGAATGATGGATACCTGGAGCGTAGAATGATGGATACCTGGAGCTTAGAATGATGGATACCTGGAGCGTAGAATGATGGATACCTGGAGCGTAGCATGATGGATACCTGGAGAAATACATGATGGATACCTGGAGTGTAGAACGACGGATACCTGGAGCGTAGAATGACGGATACCTGGAGCGTAGCATGATGGATACCTGGAGCGTAGCATGATGGATACCTGGAGAGTAGCATGATGGATACCTGGAGCGTAGCGTGATGGATACCTGGAGTGTAGCGTGATGGATAACTGGAGTGTAGCATGATGGATACCTGGAGTGTAGCATGTTGGATACCTGGAGCTTAGATAGATGGATACCTGGATCGTAGCATGATGGATACCTGGAGTGTAGCATGACGGATACCTGGAGCGTAGAATGACGGATACCTGGAGCGTAGCATGATGGATACCTGGAGTGTAGCTTGATGAATACCATGAGCGTAGCATGACGGATACCTGGAGCGTAGAATGACGGACACCTGGAGCGTAGCATGACGGATACCTGAGCGTAGCATGATGGATACCTGGAGCGTAGCATGATGGATACCTGGAGCGTAGCATGATGGATACCTGGAGTGTAGCGTGATGGATAACTGGAGTGTAGCATGATGGATACCTGGAGTGTAGCATGTTGGATACCTGGAGCTTAGAATGATGGATACCTGGAGCGTAGAATGATGGATACCTGGAGCGTAGCATGATGGATACCTGGAGAAATACATGATGGATACCTGGAGCGTAGAATGACGGGTACCTGGAGCGTAGAATGACGGATACCTGGAGCGTAGCATGATGGATACCTGGAGCGTAGCATGATGGATACCTGGAGAGTAGCATGATGGATACCTGGAGCGTAGCGTGATGGATACCTGGAGTGTAGCGTGATGGATAACTGGAGTGTAGCATGATGGATACCTGGAGTGTAGCATGTTGGATACCTGGAGCTTAGATAGATGGATACCTGGAGCGTAGAATGACGGATACCTGGAGCGTGGCATGACGGATACCTGGAGCGTAGCATGACGGATACCTGGAGCGTAGCATGATGGGTACCTGGAGAAATGCATGATGGATACCTGGAGCGTAGAATGACGGATACCTGGAGCGTAGAATGACGGATACCTGGAGCGTAGAATGATGGATACCTGGAGCATAGCAAGACGGATACCTGGAGCGTAGCATGACGAATACCTGGAGCGTAGCGTGATGGATACCCGGAGCGTAGCGTGATGGATACCTGGAGTGTAGCAAGTTGGATACCTGGAGCTTAGAATGATGGATACCTGGAGCGTAGCATGATCAATACTTGGAGTGTAGCATGACGGATACCTGGAGAAATGCATGATGGATACCTGGAGCGTAGAATGACGGATACCTGGAGCGTAGAATGACGGATACCTGGAGCGTAGCATGATGGATACCTGGAGAAATACAAAATGGATACCTGGAGCGTAGAATGACGGATACCTGGCTCGTAGAATGACGGATACCTGGAGTGTAGCATGATGGATACGTGGAGTGTAGCATGACGGATACATAGAGCGTAGAATGACGGACACCTGGAGCGTAGCATGATGGATACCTGGAGAGTAGCATGATGGATACCTGGAGCGTAGAATGACGGATACCTGGAGCTTAGATAGATGGATACCTGGATCGTAGCATGACGGATACCTGGAGTGTAGCATGACGGATACCTGGAGCGTAGAATGACGGATACCTGGAGCGTAGCATGATGGATACCTGGAGAAATGCATGATGGATACCTGAAGCGTAGAATGACGGATACCTGGAGTGTAGCATGACGGATACCTGGAGCGTAGAATGACGGATACCTGGAGCGTAGCATGATGGATACCTGGAGAAATGCATGATGGATACCTGGAGCGTAGCATGAAGGATACCTGGAGAGTAGCATGATGGATACCTGGAGTGTAGCTTGATGAATACCATGAGCGTAGCATGACGGATACCTGGAGCGTAGAATGACGGATACCTGGAGCTTAGCATGACGGATACCTGGAGGGTAGCATGATGGATACCTGGAGCGTAGCATGACGGATAACTGGAGCATAGCATGATGGATACCTGGAGTGTAGCTTGATGAATACCTGGAGCGTAGCATGATGGATACCTGGAGTGTAGCATGATGGATACCTGGAGTGTAGCATGACGGATACATAGAGCGTAGCATGACGGATACCTGGAGCGTAGCATGACGGATACCTGGAGCGTAGCATGATGGATACCTGGAGCGTAGCATGATGGATACCTGTAGCATAGCAGGATGGATACCTGGGGCGTAGCATGATGGATACCTGGAGTGTAGCATGATGGATACCTGGAGAAATACATGATGGATACATGGAGCTTAGAATGACGGATACCTGGAGCGTAGAATGACAGATACCTGGAGCGTAGCATGACGGATACCTGGAGCGTAGCAAGATGGATACCTGGAGCGTAGAATGACAGATACTGGAGCGTAGCATGACGGATACCAGGAGCGTAGCATGACGGATACCTGGAGCGTGGCATGACGGATACCTGGAGCGTAGCATGACGGATACCTGGAGCGTAGAATGACGGATACCTGGAGCGTAGCATGATGGATACCTGGAGCGTAGCATGAAGGATACCTGGAGTGCAGCTTGATGAATACTATGAGCGTAGCATGACGGATACCTGGAGCGTAGAATGACGGATACCTGGAGCGTAGCATGACGGATACCTGGAGCGTAGCATGATGGATACCTGGAGCGTAGCATGACGGATACCTGGAGCATAGCATGATGGATACCTGGAGTGTAGCTTGATGAATACCTGGAGCGTAGCATGATGGATACCTGGAGTGTAGCATGATGGATACCTGGAGTGTAGCATGATGGATACCTGGAGTGTAGCATGATGGATACCTGGAGTGTAGCATGACGGATACATAGAGCGTAGAATGACGGATACCTGGAGCGTAGCATGATGGATACCTGGAGAAATGCATGATTGATACCTGGAGCGTAGAATGACGGATACCTGGAGCGTAGAATGATGGATACCTGGATCGTAGCATGATGGATACCTGGAGTGTAGCATGACGGATACCTGGAGCGTAGAATGACGGATACCTGGAGCGTAGCATGATGGATACCTGGAGAAATGCATGATGGATACCTGGAGCGTAGAATGACGGATACCTGGAGCGTAGAATGACGGATACCTGGAGCGTGGCATGACGGATACCTGGAGCGTAGCATGACGGATACCTGGAGCGTAGCATGATGGGTACCTGGAGAAATGCATGATGGATACCTGGAGCGTAGAATGACGGATACCTGGAGCGTAGAATGACGGATACCTGGAGCGTAGAATGATGGATACCTGGAGCATAGCAAGACGGATACCTGGAGCGTAGCATGACGAATACCTGGAGCGTAGCGTGATGGATACCCGGAGCGTAGCGTGATGGATACCTGGAGTGTAGCAAGTTGGATACCTGGAGCTTAGAATGATGGATACCTGGAGCGTAGCATGATCAATACTTGGAGTGTAGCATGACGGATACCTGGAGAAATGCATGATGGATACCTGGAGCGTAGAATGACGGATACCTGGAGCGTAGAATGACGGATACCTGGAGCGTAGCATGATGGATACCTGGAGAAATACAAAATGGATACCTGGAGCGTAGAATGACGGATACCTGGCTCGTAGAATGACGGATACCTGGAGTGTAGCATGATGGATACGTGGAGTGTAGCATGACGGATACATAGAGCGTAGAATGACGGACACCTGGAGCGTAGCATGATGGATACCTGGAGAGTAGCATGATGGATACCTGGAGCGTAGAATGACGGATACCTGGAGCTTAGATAGATGGATACCTGGATCGTAGCATGACGGATACCTGGAGTGTAGCATGACGGATACCTGGAGCGTAGAATGACGGATACCTGGAGCGTAGCATGATGGATACCTGGAGAAATGCATGATGGATACCTGAAGCGTAGAATGACGGATACCTGGAGCGTAGCATGACGGATACCTGGAGCGTGGCATGACGGATACCTGGAGCGTAGCATGACGGATACCTGGAGCGTAGAATGACGGATACCTGGAGCGTAGCATGATGGATACCTGGAGCGTAGCATGAAGGATACCTGGAGAGTAGCATGATGGATACCTGGAGTGTAGCTTGATGAATACCATGAGCGTAGCATGACGGATACCTGGAGCGTAGAATGACGGATACCTGGAGCTTAGCATGACGGATACCTGGAGGGTAGCATGATGGATACCTGGAGCGTAGCATGACGGATACCTGGAGCATAGCATGATGGATACCTGGAGTGTAGCTTGATGAATACCTGGAGCGTAGCATGATGGATACCTGGAGTGTAGCATGATGGATACCTGGAGTGTAGCATGACGGATACATAGAGCGTAGCATGACGGATACCTGGAGCGTAGCATGACGGATACCTGGAGCGTAGCATGATGGATACCTGGAGCGTAGCATGATGGATACCTGTAGCATAGCAGGATGGATACCTGGGGCGTAGCATGATGGATACCTGGAGTGTAGCATGATGGATACCTGGAGAAATACATGATGGATACATGGAGCTTAGAATGACGGATACCTGGAGCGTAGAATGACAGATACCTGGAGCGTAGCATGACGGATACCTGGAGCGTAGCAAGATGGATACCTGGAGCGTAGAATGACAGATACTGGAGCGTAGCATGACGGATACCAGGAGCGTAGCATGACGGATACCTGGAGCGTGGCATGACGGATACCTGGAGCGTAGCATGACGGATACCTGGAGCGTAGAATGACGGATACCTGGAGCGTAGCATGATGGATACCTGGAGCGTAGCATGAAGGATACCTGGAGTGCAGCTTGATGAATACTATGAGCGTAGCATGACGGATACCTGGAGCGTAGAATGACGGATACCTGGAGCGTAGCATGACGGATACCTGGAGCGTAGCATGATGGATACCTGGAGCGTAGCATGACGGATACCTGGAGCATAGCATGATGGATACCTGGAGTGTAGCTTGATGAATACCTGGAGCGTAGCATGATGGATACCTGGAGTGTAGCATGATGGATACCTGGGGTGTAGAATGATGGATACCTGGAGTGTAGCATGATGGATACCTGGAGTGTAGCATGACGGATACATAGAGCGTAGCATGACGGATACATAGAGCGTAGAATGACGGATACCTGGAGCGTAGCATGATGGATACCTGGAGAAATGCATGATGGATACCTGGAGCGTAGAATGATGGATACCTGGAGCGTAGCATGATGGATACCTGGAGCGTAGCATGACGGATACCTGGAGCGTAGCAAGATGGATACCTGGAGCGTAGAATGACAGATACTGGAGCGTAGCATGACGGATACCAGGAGCGTAGCATGACGGATACCTGGAGCGTGGCATGACGGATACCTGGAGCGTAGCATGACGGATACCTGGAGCGTAGAATGACGGATACCTGGAGCGTAGCATGATGGATACCTGGAGCGTAGCATGAAGGATACCTGGAGTGCAGCTTGATGAATACTATGAGCGTAGCATGACGGATACCTGGAGCGTAGAATGACGGATACCTGGAGCGTAGCATGACGGATACCTGGAGCGTAGCATGATGGATACCTGGAGCGTAGCATGACGGATACCTGGAGCATAGCATGATGGATACCTGGAGTGTAGCTTGATGAATACCTGGAGCGTAGCATGATGGATACCTGGAGTGTAGCATGATGGATACCTGGAGTGTAGCATGATGGATACCTGGAGTGTAGCATGATGGATACCTGGAGTGTAGCATGACGGATACATAGAGCGTAGAATGACGGATACCTGGAGCGTAGCATGATGGATACCTGGAGAAATGCATGATGGATACCTGGAGCGTAGAATGACGGATACCTGGAGCGTAGAATGATGGATACCTGGAGCGTAGCATGATGGATACCTGGAGCGTAGCATGACGAATACCTGGAGTGTAGCATGATGGATACCTGGAGCGTAGCGTGATGGATACCTGGAGTGTAGCAAGTTGGATACCTGGAGCTTAGCATGACGGATACCTGGAGCGTAGCATGACGGATACCTGGAGCGTAGCATGACGGATACCTGGAGCGTAGCATGACGGATACCTGGAGAGTAGCATGATGGATACCTGGAGCGTAGCATGATGGATAACTGTAGCATAGCAGGATAGATACCTGGGGCGTAGCATGATGGATACCTGGAGTGTAGCATGATGGATACCTGGAGCGTAGCATGATGGATACCTGGAGCGTAGCATGATGGATACCTGGAGAAATACATGATGGATACCTGGAGCTTAGATTGACGGATACCTGGAGCGTAGAATGACAGATACCTGGAGCGTAGCATGACGGATACCTGGAGGGTAACATGATGGATACCTGGAGCGTTGCATGATGGATACCTGGAGCGTAGCAAGATGGATACCTGGAGCGTAGAATGACAGATACCTGGAGCGTAGCATGACGGATACCAGGAGCGTAGCATGACGGATACCTGGAGCGTAGCATGACGGAGACCTGGAGCGTAGAATGACGGATACCTGGAGCGTAGCATGATGGACACCTGGAGGGTAGGATTACGGATACCTGGAGCGTAGCATGACGGATACCTGGAGCGTAGCATGATGGATACCTGGAGCGTAGCATGACGGATACCTAGAGCATGCATGATGGATACCTGGAGTGTAGCTTGATGAATACCTGGAGCGTAGCATGATGGATACCTGGAGTGTAGCATGATGGATACCTGGAGTGTAGCATGATGGATACCTGGAGTGTAGCATGACGGATACATAGAGCGTAGAATGACGGATACCTGGAGCGTAGCATGATGGATACCTGGAGAAATGCATGATGGATACCTGGAGCGTAGAATGACGGATACCTGGAGCGTAGAATGATGGATACCTGGAGCGTAGCATGATGGATACCTGGATCGTAGCATGACGGACACCTGGAGTGTAGCATGATGGATACCTGGAGCGTAGCGTGATGGATACCTGGAGAGTAGCAAGTTAGATACCTGGAGCTTATCATGACGGATACCTGGAGCGTAGCATGACGGATACCTGGAGCGTAGCATGACGGATACCTGGAGCGTAGCATGACGGATACCTGGAGCGTAGCATGATGGATACCTGGAGCGTAGCATGATGGATACCTGTAGCATAGCAGGATGGATACCTGGGGCGTAGCATGATGGATACCTGGAGTGTAGCATGATGGATACCTGGAGCGTAGCATGATGGATACCTGGAGAGTAGCATGATGGATACCTGGAGAAATACATGATGGATACCTGGAGCTTAGAGTGACGGATACCTGGAGAGTAGAATGACAGATACCTGGAGCGTAGCATGACGGATACCTGGAGCGTAGCATGATGGATACCTAGAGCGTTGCATGATGGATACCTGGAGCGTAGCAAGATGGATACCTGGAGCGTAGAATGACAGATACTGGAGCGTAGCATGACGGATACCAGGAGCGTAGCATGACGGATACCTGGAGCGTAGAATGATGGATACCTGGAGCGTAGCATGATGGATACCTGGAGCGTAGCATGACGATACCTGGAGTGTAGCATGATGGATACCTGGAGCGTAGCGTGATGGATACCTGGAGTGTAGCAAGTTGGATACCTGGAGCTTAGCATGACGGATACCTGGAGCGTAGCATGACGGATACCTGGAGCGTAGCATGACGGATACCTGGAGCGTAGCATGACGGATACCTGGAGAGTAGCATGATGGATACCTGGAGCGTAGCATGATGGATAACTGTAGCATAGCAGGATAGATACCTGGGGCGTAGCATGATGGATACCTGGAGTGTAGCATGATGGATACCTGGAGTGTAGCATGATGGATACCTGGAGCGTAGCATGATGGATACCTGGAGAAATACATGATGGATACCTGGAGCTTAGAATGACGGATACCTGGAGCGTAGAATGACAGATACCTGGAGCGTAGCATGACGGATACCTGGAGGGTAACATGATGGATACCTGGAGCGTTGCATGATGGATACCTGGAGCGTAGCAAGATGGATACCTGGAGCGTAGAATGACAGATACCTGGAGCGTAGCATGACGGATACCAGGAGCGTAGCATGACGGATACCTGGAGCGTAGCATGACGGAGACCTGGAGCGTAGAATGACGGATACCTGGAGCGTAGCATGATGGACACCTGGAGGGTAGGATTACGGATACCTGGAGCGTAGCATGACGGATACCTGGAGCGTAGCATGATGGATACCTGGAGCGTAGCATGACGGATACCTAGAGCATGCATGATGGATACCTGGAGTGTAGCTTGATGAATACCTGGAGCGTAGCATGATGGATACCTGGAGTGTAGCATGATGGATACCTGGAGTGTAGCATGATGGATACCTGGAGTGTAGCATAACGGATACATAGAGCGTAGAATGACGGATACCTGGAGCGTAGCATGATGGATACCTGGAGAAATGCATGATGGATACCTGGAGCGTAGAATGACGGATACCTGGAGCGTAGAATGATGGATACCTGGAGCGTAGCATGATGGATACCTGGATCGTAGCATGACGGACACCTGGAGTGTAGCATGATGGATACCTGGAGCGTAGCGTGATGGATACCTGGAGTGTAGC